>NW_005360891.1:3934418-4033271 GCF_000412655.1 Myotis brandtii | reverse complement strand
GATGTGACTCCTCCCCCTCCCCCCCCCACCGTCTGTGTCCATTGGTTTTGCTCATATGCATGCATACACGTCCTTTCGTTGATCTCTTACCCCCTCCTTCCCTCATAGGTTGGACAGTCTGTTCGATGCTTCTATGACTCTGTGACTCTGGCTCTTTTTTGGTTCTTCAGTTTATGTTGTTCATTATAGTCCACAAATGAGTGAGATCATGTGATATTTATCTTTCTCTGACTGGCTTATTTCGCTTAGCATAATGCTGTCCAGTTCCATCCATGCTGTTGCCTCTGAGAAAATTTGAGGAGATAATTGGCTTTATTAAGTGATTCATGAATTGGGCAGCATCCCATCTAGCAACTAGAAGGACATTCTGAGGGGTTGTACAAAATGGAAGGTGTTTATAGAAAGAAGGGTGGGGCAAGGGACCTATTAGCAAAATAAAAGAAATTATTTTAGGTCAGGACATCTAGTATTTTAAGGGGAAGGGATTGCCTCTTCATGCAGACTGCCTCCTCTTTCTGGGGAAGGGCGAAGGCCCACATGTCAGATAACCTCCCTGGTGTTGAGCAGAAAATTCCAAACTGGTTGATTAAGATTATATTTCTAAGAACGTTTGGAACTGCAATTAAATCAGGTATTAGGTTTAGGTTTGGTATCTTGGGCTTTAGCACAAGTGATGCCATTTGGGGCCTATGGTTTTCCCTTTAACATTCTAATATGTAATGATGTTCAGGATTTAGGTAATAGATAATTATTAAAGGAAATCAAGCTGAAAAATAACTTGATCATATTTGTAATTTGAAAGGCTATTCTGGCTGTTGCCTCTAAGCAGAAAAACTAGAGGAGACTAGTGTCTTGAAGTAGAGAAATTGAGTCAGGAGATGGTAGAGCTGAGGGAAGGGTTCAGGCAAAGACAGTGTGACTTCTTGCATGGGAAAGATAATGGGAAAGGCAGCCCCATTGTTCCTGCCGGGTTCCTGCTTGGGTTATGGGAGAAGGGCCATCTATCAAATGGGGTGTTCAGAGCACAATAAAGACTGAGGAGCAAGATGTTTGGCTCAAGCCTTAATTTTGCTATGAATTTTTTTAAAATATTTTTATTGATTTCAGAGAGGAAAGGAGAGGGAGAGAGAGATAGAAACATCAATGATGAGAGAGAATCATTGATTGACTGCCTCCTGCATGTCCCCAACTGGGGATCAAGCCTGCAACCTGGGCATGTACCCTTGACTATTGAACCCGGGACCCTCAGTCCGCAGGCAGAAGCTCTAGCCACTGAGCCAAGCCGGCCAGGAATGCTATGAAATTTTTGAGAGCCATTAGGAGAGTCAGCGAATTCTGTGTTTAGGTTTTGTACATGTAAAATTGTGAGAATTATACAAAATAATTTGAAATACTTTATACTATCAAACATTATTGTATACAATTGTTCTTTCCCAAAAATGTATGATATGTTATATGAACCCAGTAAATAACCAATGATGAAATGAAGACTATTTAACAGTCTTGGTCTCTAATCCTCTTCTTGTACACATAAGGAGATCATAGTAACACACTTGAATGGGAACATTTGGAGAGAAAACAGTTCCAAATGCAATCAGTAGAAATATTTGACTTAGTTCATTAAAGATAGTATGTGGATTTATTTTAGTAATGTGTTAAGTTCAAACAGCTAGGAACAAGGTGACTGCTGAAATTTGAATGGACATATGGCGATTCATTTCAGCCTAATCAGATAGAAAATAAAAAGCCTTCCCTCAAGATATACAGTATTCATGCAGACACATGCACAGAAAACACTTACTCATCCATCTCCTTGCAAAGGAATAGGCAGAAACTACGAAAATAATTTCCAAGCTAGGAAGCATTTAATGCCTAATATTAAAAGCTGGTTTTAACACCTGCTTTTTTAAAAAAAAAAAAAGTTTAAAAATTGATTGGAGAGAGAGAGGAATGGAGAGAGAGAGAGAGAGAGAGAGAGAGAGAGAGAGAAACATCGATATGAGGGTGAAACATTGATAGTTCCTTCAACCAACTGAACTACACTGGCCAGGGCTACATATATATTTTTTTTTAATTTTCACTTCAGGGTTAAAAATTATCATCTTTAAATCATTTTATTTCCTTCTGATAATTTTTTAGGTATCAGTTTTTAAAGCTTTTCTTAGTCAAGAGGCCTGTGGCCCAACTTGTACAATACTATTATAAGAATTATCTTCCCGCCGAAACCGGTTTGGCTCAGTGGATAGAGCGTCGGCCTGCGGACTGAAAGGTCCCAGGTTCGATTCCGGTCAAGGGCATGTACCTGGGTTGCGGGCACATCCCTCGTAGGAGATGTGCAGGAGGCAGCTGATTGATGTTTCTCTCTCATCGATGTTTCTAACTCTCTATCTCTCTTCCTTCCTCTCTGTAAAAAATCAATAAAATATGTTTAAAAAAAAAAGAATTATCTTCCCTTTAAGAAAATCATGGCTATTTTTCATAAAGAAACATTGATAATTTATTCTTAGAATTACAAAGCATTTTCTGGCACTGCAAAGATGGGAGACTCATTTTGTTATACTCTGATGTGCTTACATTGATTTAAATTCCCAGTGTTCTGTTTAAGTCTGACCTCTGTCCGATGCAGCCTTTATTTTTCTCATCTAAGGGGTTCCTGCAGGCATCTGGAATGCCACTACTGAGAGAGCATGTCAGCAGCATTTCTTAGCAAAACACTGCCAGAAATACAGAAAATAAACATCTCTGAAAACTAGCTGAGTTGAAGTGCTTCCAGATTCAACTTTGAAGAGCTAAACTCCCTTAAAGCCTGATAAATATTATAAAAATCCGATCTTTAATTGTAGTTCAGCTTGCAGATGGCAATATGACTTAGAACCATTGAGAACTCAAAAGCAAGTTTGCCCTGGCCTGGTGGCTTGGTTGGTTAGAGCATCATCCTGATGCACCAGGGTTTGGGGTTCCATCCCCCATCAGGGCACACAGGAGAATCAACCAGTGAGTGCATGAATGGGGGGGCGGGGGGAACAGATCTCTCTCTCTCTCTCTCTCTCTCTCTCTCTCTCTCATCAATTAAAAAAAAGAAGCCAATTAAAAAGCAAGTTTGATAGCAGCCCTATTGATCCTTAGACAGGACAGTCTCCTACTGACTTGGGGGTGGGGAAGAGGGAAGAGGCTGAGAACTCAGTACTGAGGAGCTCTCAGGGGGATGAATGTCTAAATTTGGGTTGGCAATGGCTGATAAAGAGCTCAGCGCCTAATTAAAGCAGCTTTGCAAACAGTTCTCAAGGCAAAATAAATGCCTCCATTTGGAATCACTGATCACTCTCTGGGGAGTCATCATTAGTCAAAAATTAGAACTTAGCCCTTTGGAAAATCTTCACCCTGAAAGATGGTAACCCAAAGGGTGATGAAAATCACAAGTTCTATATTGGAGTCCTGGAACAAGGTCACATTTGTCTTATCTGCCCAAGCATATCTTGCTCAACTATCAGGCTAGGGATAAATAAAGCCTGGAAAATGCTCAGGCTCTAGGGAGAAAGTAATCGGGCTTTCGCACGGTGGATAAGAGTAGTTCACCCATGAAAACAAGCTTTCTGAGCAATAACAGTACCCATCAACATGGGCCTCTCTGAAGGTGCTTCCAAGGCCCTTGGCGCCAACAGGGAGAACATTCTATGCCTCCCTAAAGGCCTGTGAGTGTGAGTTTTTAACCACCACTTGGGAGTGTAAGAAATATCTCATTACTTTACTACCTGTAAATCATGTTCAGACATCCAGCTCTAAGATTCCATGCAGCCTGAATGGCAGGGAATTAATACTCCATCTTTATTTACTCTCTCACTGGTTTACCTGCCTCCAAGTGATGCAACAGTCCTGAGTTCCTCTTGCAGAGTGAGGAATCCAGAAGGGGCCACACTGGTTATAGCTGAGGTGCTCAGCTGTATCCTGAAATTCTGCGACTTCAGGGCACCCTGGGCACACAGTGCTCGGCAGAGAGTCTTCATGTGCACCTGGTGGACAAGCCTCCTTCCAGGTGTGCACCACCTTTCCCTGTCTGCGGCTTCCCTGCCCTCTGTTCCCCCCTCTCCTCAGAGACAGTCAACTCTAAACAAGCTGAGGCTTCCAGGAAAGACTAAAAGAGAGGTGGTCTTCCAGAACCCCTCCCGCCCTTGTGGGCACCCTGAGGATAGGAAGCACAGTGGTCCCCATTACCTTTCCCAGAAAAGAAAGAGACCTCTTTTTCTTTGGACTTTTTTATTTGTTTGTTTTTAATTTTTTATTGTTGAAAGTATTACATATGTCCTCCTTGGTCCCTTCTAGCCCGCCCCCTGCCCCAGGCTTCTATCACCCTATTGTCTGTGTCCATGGGTCATGCATATATGCATACAAGTTCTTTGGTTGATCTCTTCCCACCCGCTCCTTCCCTCTGGGATTTGACAGTCTGTTCCGTGCTTCTATGTCTCTGGATCTATTTTGTTCATCAGTTTATTTTGTTCATTAGATTCCACATATGAGTGAGATCATGTGATATTTGTCTTTCTCTGACTGGCTTATTTCACTTAGCATAATACTCTCCAGGTCCTCTTCTCTTTGTATCCCTCTCTTTTTTCACATATTCATACATATACAGTTCACTTAAAAAATAAGTTAACTGTAGTATTCTTCCATTTGTTTCATTTATCAAATGAAGAAATTAAGGTTCAGAAATAGGCCATATTCAGTTCCTCATGGGTAGCTGGGCTAAGGGCCTTCATCGCTCCTCATGCCTGGTAAGCCTCTCCATAGTGCAGCTCACAGCCAGGCATCTGGCTTTTGTCAAGTGAGCAAGAGAGCAAGAGTGAGAGACGACAGTGAACGGGAGTTGGTCTTTTTGTAGCTTGTCTTAATCCATTCGGGCTGCTATAACAAAATACCAGAGATGGAGCACTTATAAATTCTGTATTGCTTACGGTTTCAGAGGCTGGAATTCCAAGATCATGGTGCCAGCATGGTCAGAGGCGAACCTCTCCAGGTGGGAAGGTTGTATCCTCACTTGGTGGAGGGGGCAAGAGATCTTTGCAGAGCCCTTTTCATAGGGCACTAATCCCATTTGCAAGGTCTTCAGTCTCATGATTTAAACATCTCCCAGAGGACCCACCTACTCATACCATCTTTCGGGGGATTAGGATTTCAACAAATGAATTTTGGGGGACACAAACACTCAAACCATACCATATTCTAATCTTGGAAGTAACACCCCATTATTTTTGCTATTTATTAACACCCCATTATTTTCTTATTTATTAGAAGCAAATCTTTAGGCCCAGCCCAACTTCGAGGGCAAGGAAATACACAAAGATGAGAATACCAGGAGAAGAGGATTATTGGGGGCTTCTTAGCGGCTGCCTACCACGTGCTAATGAGTTTGCTTGCTGTCAGACTACTTGAGTTCAAATCTTAGCCTTATTCCTTGATAGCTATGTGATCTTCAATAAGTTATTTAACTGCTTTGATCCTCAATTCCCTCTTCTATAAAATGGAACTATTAGTGGCACCTACTGATCTCAAAGAGTCAACATGGATTAAATGAATAATAAAGAATCAAAACCTAGATTAATGCCTGGCATATGATGGGCATTCAGTGAATTTTAAATAGCATTATATTAATAATTATATCAGTTATAAAGTAGATTTTCTAGCTAATAAGGTATGCTCAGATGAGGAGGCATTTATTTTTGGCCTATGAAAATGATGT
This sequence comes from Myotis brandtii, assembly GCF_000412655.1. NCBI lineage: Eukaryota > Metazoa > Chordata > Mammalia > Chiroptera > Vespertilionidae > Myotis > Myotis brandtii. The sequence goes on along the minus strand of NW_005360891.1, from coordinate 4,027,537 downwards.
AACATAAATGAGTGGTCGCAAACGAAGCCAAAACTATAGCCATTCTTGCAGAAATTGAAAAACTTCACCTATGTTGGCACTGTGCATTTCTTTCAATGTAATAGAATTTCAGACAAGTAAAACATAATCTAAGTAAGTGAAGTACTTAATTACTGTATCAATTGGTCTGCTTCTTATCCTGTTTTTATAAATATATTACTGCCCAAATGAGAATATTTGCTGTCCACGGAGGAATGGAGGAGACTTCTTTAGCTAATTTTTCCCTGGTTTTGAATCAGAAGTATGTGCCCTTTCTCCCACTTCCTTCATTGCAGACCTCACCTCTCCCCGCCTCCCCCCACCCAGACCCCTCCACAGGCATGCAGACAATCAGAGTCACACAGAGACATATACTCAGACTCAGTTCTTGGATATCAATATTAGTAATACTCAAAAATAACTAGAATTTCGTAGAAATACTTACCAATAAATATGTTCAGTTAATGAGATTTTACCTAAAACTCCTCCTCCTATATTTCCCAACTTGGTATATGATATCCATAATCCCTGTAGATACTAGAACTAAAACTAAGAAGCCACCCTGGTCCTCCCTCTTTCTCACTTCTTCCATCAGATCCCTCACCATTTCTTATCCAACTGACCTTTGTCACTTCTTTCTACTCCAAGTGCAGCTTGCTTTAATGCCCTCATCAATGTTCCTTTATTAGTTATCTGTTGCCACAATAATGCTGTGTAACAAACCACTCCAAAATTTAGTGGCTTAAAATAATAATCATTTATTATTTCTTATGAATCTCTTAGTTCCCCAGAGTTCTGCTGATATTGGCCAATCTTGCCTTTCTCAACAGGGCTTGCCATTCATCTACAGTCAGCTCCAGATTCCCTGAGGGCTGGATGGTCTAGATTAACCTTATCTGGATCAACTTATCTCTGCTCCATATAGTCTATCAACCTCCAGTAGACTGGCCCAGGCTTTTTCTTATGGCAGACGCAGAGGTTTGATAGGGAGAGTAGAAGTTTTAAGTCCTTTGGAGGTCTACTCTTGAAAATGCATACCATCACTCCTGCCACATTCTATTAGCCAATGCAATTTACAAAATTAGCCTAGACTCAAGGGGTAGGGAGAGAACTCCAACTCTTGATGGGAGAAGCTTCAAAGTCACAGGCAAGGGACATGGAAGTGAGGTAAGGAGTTGATTCATCTACCACATACCCCTGCAGGGAGGCACCTGTGCAACTGACTCCAGTCCACAACATTCTACTTCCCTAGATAACTGGGTAGGTATGGCAATCATTTTGTTTTGTTTTGTTTTCTGGCTGGATTAATATTTTTTTGCAGTTTTATTGAGAAATAATTGACATATATCACCATATAAGTTTGAAGGTTGGTTTACATACATTGTGAAGTGATTACCGCAGTAGGTTTACTTAACATCCATCATCTCATATAGATACAATGAAAGGAAAAATAAATGTCCCCTTGTTATGAGAACTCCTAGGATTTAGTCTTCTAACAGCTTTCCCCTATATCATATGACAGTGTTAACTATAGTCATCGTGTTTTACACTGCATCCCTAGTGCTTATTTATGTTAAAGCTGAAGTTTGTATCTTTTGACCACCTTCCTCCAATTCCCCTCCCCCTACCCTCCCTGCTTCTGATAACCTCAAATCTTATCTCTATTTCTATGAGTTTTGTGGAATTTTTTTTAAAAAGATTCCACATGGAAGTGTGATCATACAGAATTTGTCTTTCTCTGTCTGACTTATTTTACTTAGCATAATGCCTTCAAGATCTATCCATGTTGTCACAAATGATAAGATTTCCTTATTTTTTATGGCTGAATAATGTTTCATGTATTGGGGTGTGCTTCTTGGGTTTATCACAATTTTTAATCCATTCATTCATTGATGTCCATAAGTTGTTTTTATGTCTTAGTTATTGTAAAAAATGCTGAAATAAACATAATAATGTATATGTCTTTTTAATTTAGTGTTTTGGGTTCTTTTGGATAAATACCTAGAAGTGGAATTGTTGGGTCCTTCTTTGTCTCTTTTATAGCCTTTGTTTTAAAGTCTATTTGTTCTGGTATAAGTATTGCTACCTCAGCTTTTAAAAATTTTTGTTTTCATTTTCAAGAAATATTTTTTCCCACCTCTTTCAGTCTGTGTGTGTCTTTTGATCTGAAGTGAGTCTCTTATAGGGGTCTTGTTTGTTATCCATTTGGCCCCCATATCAAGTAATTGTTGATAGATATGTATTTATCAAGTAATTGTTGATAGATTTGTATTTATTGTTTTTTATTATTCAGATTTTTTATCCTTTTTTTCTTCTTCTTAAAAAAAGACCCTTTAACATTTCCTATAATACTGGTTTGGTGATGATTATTTTTTTTTGCTTTTTCTTGTCTGGAAAGCTCTTTATCTGTTCTTTGATTCTAAATGATAACTTTGCTGGGTAGAGTAATCTCAATTGTATGTCCATGCTTTTCATCACTGAATATTTTATACCAATCCCTTTTAGCCTGCAAAGTTTCTGTTGAGAAATCAACTGACAGTCTTATGAATGGGAGCTCCCCAGTAAGCAAGTAACTGATTTTCTCTTGCTGCTTTTAAGATTCTCTCTTTGTCTTTAACTTTTGGCATTTAATTATGATGTGTCTTGGGGTGTGCTTCTTGGGTTCATCTTGTTTCGGACTCTCTGTGCTTCTTAGACTTGTATGATACTTTCTTTGTCAGATTAAGGAAGTTTTCCATCATTATTTTTCATACAGGTTTTCAATTCCTTGCTCTCTCTTCTCCCTATAGCACACCATGATGTGAATGTTGGTACGCTTGAAGTTGTCCCAGAGGCTCCTTACACTATCCTCATTTTTTGGATTTTTTTTTCTTTTTGCTCTTTTGATTGTTTTATGCTTCCTTATCTCCCAAATCACTAATTTATTCTTCTGCTTCATCTAAGCTACTGTTTATTCCTTCTAGTGTATTCTAGGTAGTTCAGATATTGTATTCTTAATTTCTGACTGGTTCATTTTTATGTTTTCCATGTCCTTTTTTATGCCGTTGAAGTTCTCACAAGTTCCTTGAGTGTCCTTATAATCATTGTTTTAAACTCTGTATCTGGTTGTTTGCTTGTCTCCATTTAATTTTGTTCTTCTTCCGGATATTTCTCCTGTTCTCTTATTTGGGACTTTTTTCTTTGGATCCTCAATTTGGCAGGCTTCCCTGTTTTTGTTTCTATGTTTTAAATAATGCTGCTATGTCTCCTGGTCTTAGTAGAGTGACCTGTAGGGCTCAGTGGCACAGCCTCCCCAGTTACCTGAGCTGGGCGCTCCAAGTACTACCCCTATATGGGTTGTGTGCACCTCCTATTATATTTGAGCCTTGATTACTATTGGCCTGTCACTGGGAGGATCTGATCCTCAGGCCGAATGGCTGTAAAAACTGGTTGCAGCCACAGCAGAGGAGCTGCTGTACAGGGGCCAACCCCATGGAGCAGGACTTATTTCAGGGGGGCTTTGGTGCCCACTGAGTTCACTCTTTGAGTGTGTCTGATCCAGTGTGGTCTGAAGCTATCCACCAGGTACACTCACTCTGGGGCCTCCAAGGAGGTGCAGGATAAGTAGCCATTATCTGTGCCTTGCCTGGGACCACTAAGCCTGAGCTACAGAGAAATCTACATTTGGCTGCTATTTGGCTGCTACTTGTGCTGGGCTTGGAGGTGTCCAGGAGAGACTAAGCTGTGAACCAAGGCCTGCTGCCTCTAGTGCCAAACCTGAGGCCACTTAGTAAGAGGTATAGGGCATGCCAAAGGCAGATGCTACTTGTTTGAGAGATTTTAGAGAAGTATGAAACATGAGATAAGACATCCATTCATATGGAAAAGCCACTGGAAAAAGCTTGGGTGGGTACCCAAGTTGGGTGTGGCAGGGTCTCAGGGAATCATGAGGGACTAAAGGGACTGCTATAATGAGAAAAAGAAATATATAGAAAGAAACATAGACATAAAGAATTAAAATGGCAATAAATAAGTACCTATCAATAATAATCTTAAATGTAAATAGATTAAATGCTCTAATAACAAGACATAGGGTAGCTAAATGGATATGAAAACATGATCCAACTATATGCTTTCTACAAGAGACCTACCTCAGAACAAAGGACTCATAGAGGATGAGAGTGAAGGGATGGGATAAAATTTTCATGCACATGGAAATAAAATTAAAAAAGCTGGAGTGGCAAGACTCATATCTGACAAAGTAGACTTCAAAATGAAGGCTATCACAAGAGACAATAAAGGTCCCTACATAATAAAAAAGTGATCAATCCACAAAGAAGATATAACCTTGGTAAATATATATGTACCCAATATAGGAGCACATAAATATATATAAAAAAGACACTTCTGGAGGACTTTAAGGAAGAGATTGACAGCAATACAGTCGTAGTAAGGGACTTTAACACCCCGCTGACTTCACTGGATAGAACTTCCAGACAAAAAAATTAACAAGAAAGCAGTGACTCTAAATGACACACTGGATCAGATAGATTTAATTGACATTTATAGAACATCACTCCCACCCCCCCGCCAACTGCAGAATATACATTCTTCTCAAGTGCACATGGGTCAGAACATACATAAATACTATCAGTTTGGTTTGATAGTTTTGGGGGTGTAAAGAAAACAAGTAGAAACTCCATCATCTTGCAAAGCTGAATTCCTCAGGTTTTTAGCAAAATGTACAGAAATACTATCAGTTTGGGTTTGAGTAGTTTTTGCTTATACTCCAATCAGCCACTAGATGGCAGACTATGACATAAAATGGAGGTTGCAGACAGTTGAAAGTTTGAATTGGAGTGGAAGTCTAAGAAGTTTGAGTTAGTGAAAAATTAATTGTACTATTTTCATAAAGAGAAATAAGATAGCCATTCCGAACGTGTGAACATTACTTCTAATTAAAAACATTTACTGATTCATTGCAATTCTTATCTAGAAGTCCTAAGGCTAACACCTAGTTAACTACAAGGCTTGTTCCAGAGCTCCCCTCACAATAACCTGTCTCTTCCTGTCTCTGCCAGGCTCCCTCCAAGGGACTCCTTGTTTAACAGTATTTCTCAGTGCCAACCACTAGTTTGGGTCCTAGTTATGATTATCTCCTGTCACACTCTCCCATCATTCTCTTTGCCTCCCTTCAGCATCCTACACTACTTCATCCTTGCATATTTGCTTGGACTGAGCCCAGCTGTGGTCACCCTTTCTGACTCTTTTTGACTCTTTTAGGGCATAATGAACTCATTTATCATCAGTGCACCCAGTAGGATGCTACAGTTCCAGATCCTAGCCCAGCCGTGGGCAAACTACGGCCCGCAGGCCGAATCCGGCCCGTTTGAAATGAATAAAACTAAAAAAAAAAAAAGACCGTACCCTTTTATGTAATGATGTTTACTTTGAATTTATATTAGTTCACACAAACACTCCATCCATGCTTTTGTTCCGGCCCTCCGGTCCAGTTTAAGAACCCATTGTGGCCCTCGAGTCAAAAAGTTTGCCCACCCCTGTGACCTAGCCTGAACCAAAATGAGCCCAAGAAGCAAGAGGAATGTTTCTTGAAAAATGGTTCACTTAAATGTTACAGAAAGGCGGATGGAGAGGCAAAAAAGATGAACTCAGACCAGTTCAGCAGCTTATTCAAAGTTTCTTATCATTAACTGCTAAAAATAGAGCCAGATACTCCTGACACCTGATTTGGCACTCCATTTGGTGAACAGTATCTTTCTTTGATCATTCAATGAAAAAACAGAGCAGCGATTTGGGGGAAAGTCTGCCAAGTAGACTTAATAATCTTTTCCAAGTGCTATCAGTGAAACCAGTAATAGGAAAAAAGTTTTCTGCTAGCCTCTCCACTGTTCTGGACTTAATAATTTCTATAATATTTAATACCCTGAAATTGAATCATGTTACTAGACTCTCTCATTGGAGATTAACAAAGTGAAAGTGAGACTGAAATCTCCCAAAGTAAGTGTTCCTTGTGAAAAGCCTCCTGTGCAATCCATACCATATGCCGCTTTCTACGCAGATCTCTTATAAAATGTGGAAATAGCAAAGCCACATTCTCCATGAAATCTTCCCTAACCAAATGTACCTAAGTTAAACCAAGCTCATTTCCTTTGTGCCTGGCATATAACAGATGCTCATTTTGCACAAGGAAGGAAGGGAAAGAGGAAGGAAGAAATGGAGAGGAAGAAGAAGGGAGATGAGAGAAAAGATATATCTACTGAATATATATAAACAATGTAATGTTTTAGGTGTGGCCATTATAAAAATATTCCCTAATCTTTCTAGACTAAACAACCCAGCTCCTAAAACTTTTCCTCAGGACTTTCATTATTTTTTTGTGCTTATCTATACTAATTTTGATTTCTTTCTTAGAAGTAAAAATTATTTGAGATTATATTCCATTGCTTTACATTATCCTTTTAAATGTTATCCTCAGTTGAGGAGATATTACATAGTTAAAAGAGAAACCAAATGAAATTTGTAAGTTTTCAAAGAGAAAACATAGTTTGAAGTACATGCAAAAGTAGTTTATAAAATAATTACTGTTTGCATATAAACGAATTTTATCAGAAATTTGATTTTTTAAAATAAATTTTTATTGATTTCAGAGAGGAAGGGAGAGGGAGAGATAGAAACATCAATCATTGATCGGCTGCCTCCTGCATGCCCCACACTGAGAATTGGGCAAGTGCCCTGACCTTCTGGTTCATAGTTTGATAATCAACCACTGAGCCACACCAGCTGGGCAGAAATTTGATATTTTTAAGGATAAAACAGATTAATTGTTGCATCTAGATTTCATAATCCCACAACACACACACACACACATTTTTATGCTATGAAAAAATAGTCAAACATAATATTTTTATCATGATAACATTTAATGAAATAAAGTAGTAAATTATTTTTTACCCTGAATTCATGAACTATACAAAGAATCTGTTGTGACATATAAACACTGAGAAAACCTGTTGGCACATATTGTGGGGAACATATACATAAATTTTCCAGTTTAACATTTTTATATTTCTAACCAAACTGTTGTCTATGAACTGCCTTTGTCAGCATCACCTTGCAGGTAGTTCAGGAGTACTTCTCAAAAATGCAAATTCCTTGTCTCTATTCCAGCCCTACAGAACTGGCATCTCTAGAGGTGGGGTCTAGGTCATTCTTATGAATATCTCAGTTTCATATATTCTATACAAGCTTTGTTCTTTGTTCTTGGTGGAGCAGTTTTCTATTTCCCACCCCTAGAAGTAGAGATCTTTTATTTTAAGTTGTTATTTAAGGAGTGATGGTAAAAATGTGAGAGGGCATGTTTTCTATCCAGAGACCTAATTATTGCAGAAAGAAAATGGAACGGTGTTACTAGGGATCTGTAAGGTGAGACTAGCTTCCTTTTAGGATGTTGATAAAAGATAAATCCCGTGATTTCTTTTATAATTTACTGACTTGGCCAGGTTTGCCCTTCACATTGCAGAGGATTTGATTTGTTCCTTGCAGTGAGCTCTAATATAAGACGTTGCCTTTTTTAATAAGGAACCTGGAATATTTATTTTCAATTGGTCACCAGCTGCCAGGTAGTTGAAAAAAAAAGGAAAAATAATGCTGAGCTATAATTGCTGAGTCAGTGGTTTGATCTAATAGATGGAATCCCGAGATGTATTCTTATTCTTCTGCTTTCCGCCACTTAGGTCACCTCCAGTTCATTTGCTTTAAAGGTGACCTATTGCAATCATGTGATAGCTTGGAATTTATGTGATACCAATCATGTGATAGTTCAGAATGTTGTCCATAGTTATATTAGAATTTATCAATAAGATTACTCTCTAAAATACATTTGCTTCACCACTTTCTAATAACATGTTTTCTCCTAAAATGGATATATTTTGAAAGTTCTATGGCTGTGACTTACCAGATGTTTCTCTATGATAGTTTTCCTTTGATTTTACTGACTTTCATTTTCTATTGTGTAAGGTTACACAGTTTTTGTATATGTATACATTTTACAAAAACTTCCCGATCCATTTGATTCTCACAACAACTCAAAATATGGCAGGGAATGTATTGTCTATATTTTAATTTAAGTAAAATTTAAGAAATGTGATAGTCATCAATATGAATTTCACCAATAGCAAAACATTAACAAGGATACTTCGGAAATTAATTTTGGAATAAAGTTAAATTAACATGGAAAATACTTTTTTTTATCTTGTGTTCCTGCAGAATGTGAGAGGAACCTATTTATGAAAAATCTCTCCAAATTGCATGAACCAAATTTCTATTCGCTCAGTGTGATACAAGGACAAAGCTTCAGGCATCACAGGCTTATGATGTTATCCCTGTCATTAACACAGCAGGTAAGGTAAGTCTGATTATGAGTAGGGTCTTGTCTCAGTGAGCTCCACATTGCCCCATTTCACAGTTATATCTCCAGGACTCTAAGAATATTCACATTGAATAATACATTAGATAATTACTCTAATTATGAGTCCCTGGGCCACAACTTGATCAAAGATATCATGAAAGTATTTGACTATATGACTTTTAATAATAAATTCCAAACCTATGACTCAATAGAAGAAATCTCTGTGTTGATTCATGTCACCTTATTTAATGTCTACACTACTTGTCTCACAGGAATATTATACTATTGATGAGGAAGATACAGGAAGTTAGGAAAAATAAATATGAGTGGCCAATTCACAGGTTGGGTGGTAGAAATACTGTTTCGAGGTGATTGTTTGGAAACTGGAACATATTCTTCCCTATAAACAATGTTATAAATTGTTATTAAATTCCAAAGTTAATTTAAAATATGTAGGTGAGCTACCCCAATAAAAATGGGAAGGGTACATAGTAAGCCAGCCTCCAGAAAAGGGCTGTGTAGTGATAGCTGTACACACGGGCTACTACAAGCCAATCACAGGTGAGGGTCACAGAAAGACAGACAAGCAAAGGCAAACCACAGTCTCTGCTGCAGGAAGAGGCCTTTGATTTCTTGACAGGATAATGACACAGCATGGGCTAATTTCCCTTGGGAATGATAACCAGATGCGTTTCAGAGTGTTGGACCTAAACCCCTGGTAAGATATGATTGATAAGTTTATTCCAAACACCAAAGAAGATAATGAAGTGGGGTAACTTCCAGCCCCCCTCCCACCCCAATTCACCTCCTCTCAACTTTCCTAATCACAGTGCTCCTCATTTTGGACATCTGTATTTATCCACGGGGAGATCTCAAAAAAAAAACAAACCCAAACAAACAAACAAACAAAAAACCCCCACACACCTACAAACAAACAAAAACCAGAGGATAAAGAAACACCTTCCAAAGCAGTCCCTTCTATCCAGGCTCTACAATAGGGAAGAAACTTGATTTTGATCTGGCCTAAAGGCCTGGAAGGTTGTTAGTGTGTGATCCCTGGTGCTTCTTCGAGAAACTGGAGCTCCTCCTCTCAAGGGTCTTCTCCAATCAGAATAAAGCACAGTGACCTGGGGATAGTTCCACCTTCTCCAAGTGTCTTGCCTCACTTCTAGGAAAATTAAAATTTTAATGCAGAGATTATAGTTGTATGTTTCGGATTCCTATGCTGTTTTATTTAAGCTTCTACCAAATTTATGCTAAACCAATTAATCAAGGTTATAAATGGAGAGATGAAGTTAGTGGGATGTGATGTCGGGGTCTTTGCTCTGCTCTGTCACTATCACTATTCTCCTTCAGGGACACCTTCTGGGAATGCTGAAGGAGCTGCCCTTCGAGGCAGCCCTGAGCAGATTCACAGTTTGTCTTTTTAGGTAATTCCAGTACCTCGAACAACCCTGGAAGAAGGGAAAAGTAACAATTTCTTTTTCTCAATTAATTTTGCTATGCATGTTTCTCCATATGATTCAAACTTGTACAGTATCTGGCACTCAGACTTATAAGATGAATTTAATTAAAGCAAAAAAATAAATAAACAAAAAAATAAAATTCCAAGTACCCAGGAGATAGAAAATCATGCCTGTTTGATTTGGGAATACTTAGCACATTTGAGAAAATACACATACTGGTAGCTTTCTATCATGATACCCATATTTAAAATAACCATTTTTCCTGGAAACAAGTTGTCTCTGGTTCTGATTTGAATCAGGAATCAAAGTGAGATGATGTTACAAAACTAGTTTTAGTAGGCATGATACTGGCCTTTTATTGAAATGATTGTCTTTGCTAATAATATTTCCACTTGAACATGTCACATGCACCTCCAAATGGAACCCATTCAGTTCTTCTTGTGCACTCCTGACACTTCGAAAGCTGTTCCTCCTAATGTTCCTTATTTCAATTAGTGGCACTGCCATCCACCCAGGTGCTCAAGCTAAAAACTCTGTGGTCACCTCCAACCTTTCCGTCTTAATTAGGAAAGTTTGGTGAGCAGGAGAACCATGTTCCTTATTTTCCAGGACAAATAAGTCATTCTTCATCATTATTTAAATGATTTTGTGAAATGTTTAGTGTGAAGTATAAAATGTTGACGTAAGTTTTTCTGGGAATTAGCTCTCAGAAAAAGATACGATATACCTTGAGTTCTATTGAATGAAATCGTCTTCAGAAGTAGCACATTAACCTTTTATTAAAGTTACCCAGAGAGGATAAGATGTTAATAATATATTGCACTACAGGAGCATATTTGTATGCAGTTAGCTAAAGGAATATAAAAAATCTTTCAAGTTTAAAGCAAAATTAACATTCACTTCTGCAGAAATGCAGCCACTTCTAGGGTAAAATATCACAATGCTTAAACATTTTATTATACTATGCACTGGGATTAGAATTGCCCATGAAAAATATCCAAAGGTATTCTTTGTAGAAATTTTAATTTGTAGAGATTTCTTTGTAGAAATCACAAAACATTCTTTTTGCCCCTTTTCAACTCACAATATCACAATATATTTCTAACATCAGACTACATAGCAAAATATTGTCTCATTACTAAAAGGTAGAGAGTTCACTCTATAAAGCAGCATGACACTCATGGGGAAATTTCTCTGTGATGATTACAAATATTTCCAAGAAGATAATGTCTCAAGGACTGGAAGCAATCACTATGACCCAGAGCTTTCTAGATTTAAAGCTTTTAAGGACATACAACGTCATATAGCTTTAATAAGTGCCATTCCACTGTCAGTAAAATCATATTTTGTGTTTTTTCCCCCACTTGCTTAGAAAATCTAGAAATAGCATATGCAATACTGTCAGTTTATTTACACTTAAAATCGAGTCTCCTTTCATGAGACTTAATGCTCTCTTTTACCAAAGTATTCATCAATTTGAGGGAAGTTATATGAGTTAAAGGCTATTGGAGGCTTCTCTTCAGGTATCTGTATTCCCGTTTGGTAAGTGCTGACCCCATTCTTGCAATCACTAAGTAATGAGATACTCACATGTGCATAACGAGAGACCACCACCCAAACACCAACCATCAGAAACTTCCAAACCTGAAGTGAATCGTTCTAAACTCATTATTTAGAAACAGGAACAACAAAGGCATTGACCTACAAGTACCTGGGGAAGTGCACTCTTCCTACTGGTCACTCTGAGCCTCTGCCCTACAAATGTATTTACCTAAGGATTAGTTCTCCGGACAACTAGCAGGGATTTGATTTAAGAACTGAATAGGACTCCACCACAAAGCCATCCGATCACAGACAGTGTGCTCTTTTAATTTACTTCCATAAACAGGCAAAAATTGAAGTCAGCTGTCAGCAAAGACCAAATTAAAGAGCTGAGTGTCAGAGCCACAGTTGAACCAACATCAGTCTTTTTGCGGGGAGGTGGAGTGGGGAGGGGAGTTCGAATTTTTAAGCTTCCAAAGAAGATAACATTGTTAGGTACAAAGCTTAGCCTTTCACTTTAACTGTGGTTTAGATGTATTGTGCATTGCTTACTTTTCAAAAATTAAATTTAGACGGAAACTAATATCATTCCTAAAAACTTTCCTTACTTAAATGATGTACATAAACTCACATATAATACAAGAAATGTGCAAACCATAACCATCCCTCATATAATGAAAGCCAATTCAGCGCAGTTGCCCAGGCTTGTGAACCCAAATCCCCTTGACTTAGCTCATTACAGAGTCCCAGTGCTTCCTCCAGGGATTTCAATGGTTACTCCATTCTACCCTGGTATTGTTTGCTTGTTATATCACAGTGACCTTGCTCTGTGCCAGTCTGCTGTGACAGAACCTGCAATTGTGATCGGGAACAAAAGTAAGCAAAATCTCAAGACTGAAAAGTTTGACAATTTAATCAACAGCACACATAGTTGTCATGTTTATTACAGTAACTGCAGACATCCGAGGCTATGTGTGATGCCTTAAAATTTGGGTGACATAGGTATAAATGTAATGGGGGCAATATGGAATAGTGGTTGAAGTACACAGGCTATGGAGTCAGATTTGGGTCTAATTTTCAACTTGGCCATTTAATACTAAATTATTTTATTTTTTGCATTTCCATTTTCTCATTTGTAAAATAAGGACAGTAATACTTAATATTTCTATTCATTCACATGGCATTGGCAAGGCTCCCAACGAGACCAGAAGTGCTCAAAATCTCTTCAAGCCTAATCTTGAATAGACACACTATTATTGCCAGCTTTCTGTTGGTCTGAGCAAGTCACAGTATAGCAAAGATACAAGGGATGGGGAAATTTTGTCCACGTTTGCTGGGAGGAGCTGCCAAATCACATGGCAAAGGAGTGAAGATAATCATGGCCATTTATACACACAATTTACGATATCGTACTTGAATAATTTTCTCAAGGAAATGTAAAAGGACTTTGTTTAATACTTTGTAGAATAAGAACAGCAAGCTCATCAAGCTGAACCAACTTGGTAGAATAAGCACCTCTGAGCCAAGAGTGACCGTGAGAATATAAGCCTTGGAGGGAGCATTAAATCTTCTATACATCATGGGATGGGTTGTTGAGCCAATAGTACTTGGATCTTAAGGGACACTCTGACACCAAGTCAGAAATTGATACCATTCTAATTAACTCAGCTATTAATTAATTAACTAACAGGGAAGGAGCAAAGGGAAGGCCGGATAATATAAATACAGCTTTGCCAGGAAGCTGCAGTTCAATACTCTCCAGGTCTGTTCCCCACAGATCCTGAGGGAAGGGACTGGACAAGAAAAAATAGACACATGCCCAGTAAGGTCTGAATGACGTAGGAAAAGTAATTGCCTGTCAGTCACACCTGGGAGCATGTCATTGGCAAGAATAAGGGTGGCCATTACAAGGGGTGGGAATCTGAAATACGTAAGCTCCTGAACAAACGGAGTTCCCTCTCTTGGCCCTCTTGCTTTCTTGGGACTCTTGTTGCAGGGAGCATGCTCTCATACTCTGCACTAGCCCACATGGTCCACAGCCATGTGGACCCCACACACATGGACTGATGGACTGCAACTAGCCTGATGCTGTGCCTGACTCAACTCCACCATGGAACAGCAACTCTGGACACTGGCTTTGCTTTTAGCTCTGCTGAAGCCCCAGCTGCAACTTTTCCAGGACTGGTTTAAGGGAAATGGGACTTTGTAAACTGAGGACTATAACTCCACAAAACTAAAGCTTTTTATCACATCTCATTCTCCCATGGGGCCTTCCAGAAATGCTTATTCCAGTTGTGCCCCAAGAACCCCACCTCCACAAGTGGATACCCCACTCCCACCAGCAGTGAAGGAGGACAGTCCATGCAGTTCTCTGATAAAAAGATGACTTAGAGATTGGTATTATAAATGTCAAAAATGTTACTGTAGGACATGGTGTACTCCTGGTTTATTTGACCATGGAGAAATTCTCTCTTTCCTCTCTTTTCCTCTCCCTTCCTCTCCTTCCCTTTCCTCTCCTCTCCTGTCTTTTCATCTCCTCCTTTCCCATATTTTCTCCCCCATCCAGTTCTCATAGGACTAAGAAGTGTAAATAGTATGGGAATGGGCTTAGAATATTAAAATGAAGCATTTGACCCAAGCTTGTAGGCACTGGCCTGTCTTTGGAAGATGTGGAAACAGTGTTTATGATTGAATTTGGAAGGATTCATCTTTGGACAATGTTGTTTTATAGATTAGAAGAAAACCCTGTTATTGAAAGTGTGAATCAAATTACACTATTCTATATATATATGAAAGCCTAACCGACCGAATGACCAAACGACCAGTTGTTATGATGTGCACGGACCACCAGGGGGCAGACACTCAACGCAGGAGCTGCCCCCTGGTGGTCAGTGCGCTCGCACAGCGGGAGCACCACTCAGCTAACCAACGGGTGCCAGATGCAGGGCTCACAGCTGGCGAGCGCTGCTGCGGCGGCGCAAGCCTCTCCTGATTGGGATTGACTGGGCATGAGCCCATGGCAGGCACAGCAGGGCTGGGATGAGCGGGAGCAGCAGACGAAGTTGGACTGCCAGTTTCGGCCCAATCCCTGCAGGCCAGACTGCGACATCCCCCAAGGGGTCCCGGATTGTGAGAGGGCGCAGGCCAGGCTGAGGGACCCCACCTGTGCATGGATCCATGCACCAGGCCTCTAGTAGCTTCTAAAAGAATTAAGACAGATGCAAAACAAAGGTACATCTGCCTTCTGGTACCCAGGCACCCAAGACATTCAACAATATTTAGTGACTGACTACTCTGGGGACATCCATGGACTTGGATTATTTTCAAAGGGACTCAACTAATAAAAGGCTCCAATCAGGCTTTATTTTGTAAGAGATGTTTCCCATGTCTCATATGTTTTTTTCTCCTCTAGAAATCAGAATCATGAAATAGCATGTCAGTTAGGTCCAATTGATTCAGGTGTATTTTTTAATGGTAGATGAGAGGCTTTTAGCTCTAGACTTCATAAAGATAAACAAGGACAGCAGATAAGAATGATTGAACCCTCCCTAAGGAGTGAACTATACATAGTTAAGTGAACAGTTAACATAAACACACATAGACACACATCAGAATAAGCAGCTGCAACTACAGTATAATTCTATTACTAATCCAAATCACTCTTTATTAGGATATCAGTGACTTTAAGAATTAGTCCTTCTCTTCTCCAAAGTAGTTTACTTGATTGCTTTATTCCTGTGTCCCTCATTGGTCCTGATTGACATCCACCATTGGTAATTCTGTCTCCCATAATTACCCATACTGGTCCATGAAAAAAAGCTCTCACTTTCTTGTATGAAAGCTGTACATAGGCAAGAATGCATGAAGACATTCTTAGTTGCTTTGTCCACACTCTTCAAACAAATAGAACCTATATCAACCATTTTTTCAACACATGTTTTCTGTTCCTATATTGCTATTATACAGATGCACACTGGAAACTCAAGCCCCATTCATTCTGCATATTACACCTATTGTGTTTAATCTACTGCTCTTAACTGACCTGCTATAAGCTGTCTTTACTTTAACAAGAGACATTATAGACCTTTCTACATTCAGGCTGCAAAGATCCCAAAAATAATTATATTGTGGATACTGACTTCAAAAGTTCTTTTCATCTCTGCTCAGTTTGGCTGGGTGGCTCAGTTTGTTGGAATGTCATCCTATACACCAAAAGGTTGTGGGTTCGATTCCCGGTCAGGGCACATACCTAGGTTGTTGGGTTAATCCCTAGTCAGGGAGTGTACAGGAGGCAACTGATTGATGTTTCTCGCTCTCTCTCTCTCCCTCCCTCCCTCCCTCCCTCTCTCCCTCCCTCATTCCCTCTTTCTAAAAAGCATAAAGCATAAAAACGTATCTTTAGGTGAGGGTTTTAAAAAAAGTTCCTCTCACCACATTTTCCCTTACATGTAATATTTATAATTCAGTTTCTTCATAGTTATCTCCTTACTGGCATGCTAAAATATATCCTTAACCTCTCCCCAAGCAGCCATGGCAGGTTAAAATACGAATACATTGTTAAATGATTGGTTTTTTTAACCACTTCATGTTCATTCTAGATATTGCAGACACATTCATATACATAGTCAATAAAAACCAGTAATTAATAATATCAAACATTTATTGAGAGTCTACTGTGTGCCAGGCACTGTGTTAGGAGCTTTTTGATGCAACAGCTAATTTAATACATACAACATACCTAAAGTTCACTTTCTATTTTAGAGTCATCATCTTTTTAAAAGTGTAAATCTAGCCAGTCAACCCAACATAAAATACTTTTTAGAATAAAATCTAACTTCTTTACCATGCTCCACAAAGTCCTCCATAATCTCACCTTTGTCCACTCCCCAACTTTATCCCCTCCCTTGCTCACACTGGCTGTCTTTCCCTTGATCTCCCAATTGTCTTGCATCTGGCTTTCCATCATCCTGGGACTCTATTCCTAGACTTTCTCACAAGACCGCCTCCTTTGCATCATATAGGTTTTAGCTGGAGTGTCATCTCTCTAGAGAGGCCTTGGACCTTTATGCTATCTTCTTCTTACACCTTCTATCCATCACTCTTTTATGTGTAATAGGGTGTAGCATTATTTGAATTTATCTTTTGTATTCATTTGTTTACATGCTTCTATCTAGCCACCCCCACTCAAACCTTAGTCCCAGTGAAGGGAGGATTTGTATCTGTCCTCTGTACCTAGAACAATAAATATTGTTTTTGTTAAATGAGCACTCAGTGCTGACAGTGGTATTGGTTTTCTTCCAAATTATGTTTGTGCTAAGTAATTTATCCACAGTCACACAGATGATGGGACTGATTTTGAACAAATCAGCTCCGATTTGAACTCAAGATTTCTCAAGTCCAAATACCATGCTTTTAACATCTATGCTCCCCTGTATAAAGTTTTAATATGTCTACTTTGTATAAAAGCTGAAAAACTCTACTCCACTCTCTTTTCTAAACAAAATACTAGCAAATCAAATACAATAGTACACCAAGAAAAAAAATAATACATCATGATCAAGTGGGGTTCATTCCAGGGGCACAAGGATGGTTCAACATATACAAATCAGTCAATGTAATATACCACATTAACAAAAGAAAGGATAAAAATCATATCATCTTATCAGTAGATGCAGAAAAAGCATTTGATAAGATGCAACACCCATTTATGATTAAAACACTCAGTAAAATAGGAATAAAATGAAAGAACCTCGACATAATAAAGACGATCTATACTACTATCACACTCAATGGCGAAAAACTGAAAGCTTTTCCTCTAAGATCAGGATCACTAATAATTGACTGGATAAATTGGTGCAAAAGGAAGCTATTTTACTTCCACATCTTATTCTGAGTCTGAAGAGAAGAGGACCCAAATATTCTGGATTGTCACAGAACTTTGCTTTTATTCAGAAGAACCTGCCAGGAAGGCAGGAGAAGAGGAGAGAAAGTGACCTGGGATATTTTGAGCCCCTGCCATCTGTGAAGCATGTTGTAAGCGTTATGCTGATTAACACCTAAGCTGTTTGTGACAAACACCACTAAATTCTGATTCTGAGAGTTGAGAAATGCAAACAACTAGGTAATAGTAGAATATAAAAGTTGTTCTATATAAATCCAAAGTCCATCAATTTTTCATGGCATCACTGTCTTAATGAGTGGTAGCAGTATTCTTAAGAGTAAAATGTGAAGATTTTTACTGTTAACACCACCTTCATTTCTTCTTTTTCACTGACATTTGAATATTCCCAGAGTATCATATGATATTTCTTTATCAAAACCCTGATTTCCCTCTTGTTCAGTAATAACAGAGAGTTATGCCAAATTAAATAAAACCACATTACTTAAACAGGCTCACCAGAAACAAGCCAAAAAGGCTGGACAGTGGATGCAATTTTGAATCTCCAAGGCAACTAAGGAATTTATTTTTCCCTGAGGCGACATAAAACATGAGCTGTCTTCTCTTTCATAAAATGAATCAAGCCAGATCTATGTGGCAGTTTTACCTGGAACTTAACAGCTAGTCCAAAATCACTTAAGTATCTTTTTAACTAAAGCCTAGGCATGAAGCTTCTCCTACTTTTGTAGAATGTGGACCAAGCAACTACCAGCCTAGAACCATCAAAACTTGAAATTGACGTGGAGGAAAATTCTACTTGAGGAAATATTTTTTTTCTTTTTCTGTTTTTTGGGGATCCTCCATGAAGGTTTCCCTGAGTTGAGAGACAACTGAGCACAGTTTGGCCTTGGCAATGTGCAAGCTCTCCATGGAGCCAGGGCTTGCAGACAGTGGCACGGTGAAAGTTATTTCAATGTCCTTCCTTGGAATTGTCATCATTGGAACCAGGGTCATATGAAAGGAATCTGGGTTTGACAGCACCTCTCCCTGTTGGGGACTTCTCCTGTCCTGATGGAGCATCTGTTCTCCCGTCCTTAGGAGAGCAAGGCTCTTACCTCATCCACAACTTCTATCTTTTGGCAACTTGCTCACTCTGGACTTAAACTCTTTTGAAACTGTTTCCTTTCCTCCTTATATTTCCAAGTGAAACAACTTCCCTGCAAGTGCTGTCCTGGCAGCCTCTCTCTCTTTAGAAGACACATTTAGACACTCTGTTCTAGCCAGAAGGTCACCCGTGACAATAAACAGCAAACGAAACTCACATTGGAAGGAACAGAGGAGTGATGAAACATGACGTTGTTGGCTACCTCCCTGCCAGAACCGGCTGTTGCCTCCATAAAATCCACAGCTATGCTGATAGCTAAAAGAGAGCTCTCCAGAACATGCTGCCTAAAGCCAATTTCCAGGGTTGCCTGGTGCCACAGAGCACCCATCGCATCCATTAAAGTAGGATTACTATAAAAACAAAAGGGTACCATATGCTCTCTGCTTTCAATACAGTGTTCGCCTTTCTGAGGTTCCTAAACAAAAAAACAAATAAATAGGTGCTACAGCTAAGCTCTTAACAGTCCTACCTGATACAAAAATTCAAGGTTTTGGTGTCTGCAGAAGTGATATTGCTTTGCTTGTACATCTATCAAATCTAGTCTTTAAAAAAAAACACTATATTGTTGCAAGTATTACAGATGTCATCCTTTTTTTTCCCATTGACCCCCTCCACACCTCACACTTCCCCTCCCAGGCCTTCACCACACCATTATTTGTGTCCATGGTCCATGCATATATGCATATAAGTTCCCTGGTTAATCTCTCCCCACCTACCCCCACCTCCAAGATTAATCAGTCTGTTCCATGCTTCCATGTCTCTGGATCTATTCTGTTCATCAGTTTATTTTGTTCATTAGATGCCACATATGAGTGCGATCATGTGATACTTGCCTTTCTCTGACTGGCTTATTTCACTTATCATGATACTCTCCAGGTCCTTCCATGCTGTCTGAAAGGATAAAAGATTTAAATCTAGTCTTGATTCTTCCTATGAAGCATGGCATCATTTTGATCATGACTTAAAAGAAAATCCCATGGTACTTAATCTCTTCATAATAATCCTCTCCTGGTTATGAACTGAAAACTGTCCTCTGGGAGGCCAGACCCTGTTTCTGACTCTAAACAACCTGAAAAGAACCTGGACCCTTTTGTCATGAACCACCCGCTTGACTCTACCACATCCCTCTGGTCTTTAATTCCTTGGATTCACTAAAGGGTGTTGACCCCTTCCTGATTCATTCTCTCAAACATTTGTTCTTCTCGGGGACCGGCCAAGGGTGCAGGTTGACCCAGCCACTCTGGTCTTTGGCACAACTCATCTCCAGACAAATTATGGTTTCCATTTTCTTCTGCAGTTTTCTGAATTTAGAATCTAAAGTATGTTGGTAGACCAGATATCCAGATCTTGGGATATTATGAAGTTGTTAAATTTGTGTTTGGTCAAAAGTATGAGGGCCAATGTAGAAACAAGCCTGAGATATATGAAGGTAAAAAATGAAAGGAAGTTGCAGAAAAATGAAGAGGCTTATATTCTATTTTTATCTAATTTGTGTTCAAAATATACACTTTAGATTATAAAAATAGTACATAGTTATGGAAAAATTTAAAACACATTCTTGGATGGGCATGGATGGGAGGGAAAATTTTACTTTTCACTTTGTACAATTTTGGTTTTCTTGACTTTGTACCATACACATGCATTTTTAAAAGAATTGGTAATAACAATAATAAATTGGTGGGGAACTAGTCAGAGGCCATACTGCTGTTGGATATATACCAAATGAATTCTGGCTTCATTTTTTCATTTTTTTCTCAGTTGTTGCATCTACTCTCAAAGTAGCCCTTTATTGGTAATTGCCAACTTATGTGTTCTTGATCTGCTGTGCATGTAGATAAACCATAATGCCTCTTTTCCCTTTAAATTCTGGGCTGCAGCATTCATCTGCGCGGGAGGTGATGCCAGACCACCTTTCCTTCCCTCTATGCCAGTGGTTCTCAACCTTCAGGCCCTTTAAATACAGTTCCTCATGTTGTGATTCAACCATAAAATTATTTTCATTGCTACTTCATAACTGTAATGTTGCTACTGTTATGAATCGTAATGTAAATATCTGATATGCAGGATGGTCTAAGGCGACCCCTGTGAAAGGGTCGTTCGACCTCCAAAGGGGTCGTGACCCACAGGTTGAGAACCGCTGCATGCCATAAAGGTGAACCTTGCAAGTCGATCTCTATCAACATCCCACTCTTGATCCAGGAAACCATTTAGGGGATGAAAAAGCAGGAACCTTTTCTTCTTTTCGCCTTTCCTAATGTGTCATAAAGATCACTCAGGGGCTGATGAGCCAGACCCTCTGAAACTACACATCTCATCTCTGTCTTCAGGGAGGGCTGTGGCATGAGGACTGATTCAGTAGCATGAGAAGAGGGACTGTAGATGGGAGCTAGCAATCAAGCAGGTTATCCAGAGGCACTGTGGACAACAGATAGTTGGGGCAGTCATGAACAAAGGAGGTGAGGGACCAGAAGGTCAGGATCATGGAACATTGAAGTGGAGAGTGTGCTGCAGCCCTGGGATGCAGAGGCAAAAAGTAAAATAGGGCTCTGGGCCCAGAGGATGTACCATTTTGGCTGCTTATTAAGGAAAAGATGGGGGTAAGGGCTCAGTTATCAGAAGTAAAACACAAACTCAAAGAAGCACTAAGGATAGAGCTGATTCATGCTGAGCTGCCTCATTGGCCAGAGTTGGTTCCCCTTTAATCCCTCCAACAGAGGAAGGATGGGTCCCTCTGCCTGAAGTGAGACTGAGTCTGTAGGTGAAGTGGGCCAAATTGTGGAAGAGCAGAAATTGAAAGGCAGGTTAGTCAATACATTATATCAGCCAGAGTGGGGGATGAGGGCCAGTTCAGGGCCATTTAGCACAAGTGGGATGAATGTCAACCTGCTGCTGATATCACTTAAAAAGTTTAGAAAAAGATAAAACCTGTTCATTTTACCTGTCTTCCACACATTCATCAGACATTGTGAACTAGAATCCAATGCATGTCCTGAAAGTCTCAAGCTGTGAAGCAAAACAAACAAACCAACTGATACAAGCAACTGAACCGAAAAATAAAAACACCAGGATGACATTCTGTAATCTTTGATGGGAAAAGTGATGACATGCGTGGAGCCCACCAGGAAGCCTATCCACAGCATTTAACCCTGGTAGCAATTTTCCCTTTAAGCCTAGATTAGAGGAACACACCCACTTTCCTTAAATCACATTTAATTTGTTTCTTGGAAATTCTAACCTGTTCCAAGAGAGCAACTTCCCCATTGCCAAAATCTCCTCTTGGCCTGATCCTTCTTGTCTCAGGTTGTGAGGCATTGTCCATTCCACATCTCACACAGTGTTACTCACTTCTTGCTCAGATGGCCTGGATAAATTGCAGTATTTTCCTATTCCAGGACTGAACGGTTACAACAGGCTGATTGTTGGAAAGGGGGAAAGAGTGGAGTGGGCAGAAGGTAGTTAGACCATTACATTCTTTTATTTAGTTGCCAATAAAAGGTGTTGAACTATAAGACTGTCCAACGGGGCCCTGTTAGAACATTACACTCTGGGACCACACCAAATGGAGCCCAAACTGTTGGTTATATTTATTTCAGTGATACAAATTGCAGGTGGAGAAACAAAAAAATCAGCTTTGGACAAATTTACAAGCCATTTCTGCAGGTATTTTAAATTGAACACCCAGTGAATAAAAATGCCTCCAAATTTAGCCCACATTGGAATTTGAAATAAACTATGTTCATTTAGCAAGTGTGCCTAGTCCTAAAAAGCAATCTGCATTTCTGTTCAATACCTGGCTGAGTATATCAAGGGTTCTCTTTTCTAAGGTGTTGTAGGTCTAAATACTATTCTCACATTATCTCCCAGGACTTTCTCCTGGTATATTTCCAAGGCTACAGATCTTCAAGATAATTTCCTGGTATTTTTATACCAATCCTTTTTTAAATTAAATGTATTGGGGTGACATTGGTCAACATAAACATATACATTTCAGGTATGGGTTGCTATGTTACAAGATCTGTATATTACACCGTGTGCTCACTCCCCAAAGTCAAATCTATTCTCATGAGTTACTATGGTTGCTAAACATATGGTTGATTGACCCCTATGCTGCTTAACGAGCTTATTCATCACTCCTTTTTGCTACTATCTAGTAAGCCATTTTCTGACATTCGTTTCATAAACATGTAACAACTGCTTTGCATGGCATGTGCAATCATGATGCTTGGAACAGTGAAGACCAAGACAAAAAAGGCAAGAGTTGCCCTAACCGGTTTGGCTCAGTGGATAGAGCGTCGGTCTGCAGACTGAAGGGCCCCAGGTTCGATTCTGGTCAAGGGTATGTACCTTGGTTGTGGGCACATCCCCAGTAGGGGGTGTGCAGGAGGCAGCTGATCAATGTTTCTCTCTCATCGATGTTTCTAACTCTCTATCCCTCTCCCTTCCTCTCTGTAAAAAATCAATAAAATATATATTTTTAAAAAAAGGCAAGAGTAGTTTGTACAAGAGAATCAAAATAAATATCAGTTGAGTCAGTAACTATAAATATAGGGAGATGAGTGTCGTGCTGCAACTCTGTGGTAAATGGAATTATCCCCATTTTTATAAGTGAGGAAACAGAATAGTTAAGTGGTTTGCCCAAGGCCAGGGCAGAGTTCATGCTCCGTCCTGTCCACACTATCCATGAGGAATTCTGCCATGTGCTTCCCATGGTTGTTTATAATTCTCTCCTCATAAAGGGAAGATTCCGTCTCACCTGAAGGCCAGAACCACCTCTTATGCCCCTCTTATAGCCAGTACCGAATTCTGTGACAGGCTCAAAAGAAGATGCTTAGTAAATTACTGTGGAGGGAAGACTGTCTTTTCATTTCCAATCGTATGCTTTTGCCACTGATTCCTGCAGTGACATCACACCTCAGTCAAGGCGTGCCTGCTTCCTGCGCTATGCACCTGCTCTTTCCTGTGCATCTCTCAGAACCAGTTATCACCAGTTTGTTGATTTCCTCCTACTTAGCACAGCAAGGAACTAGCAAGCATTTATTATAAAATTAAATTTACTTTTTTATTATTTAATGACTAAAAAGATAACCCAAGACTAATACAGTTATGTGTGTAGATTTCAGATGTGTTGCCTGTGTGCTGTGTGACACCACCACTGTGGGTCACTGGATACCAAGACAAGGTGATTTTGACGCCTTGCTGTGTCTACACCTAGGAGAAATGTGGAGGTCAGAAGCCCTGATTCTGAATTCCATATGTATTCCATAGTTCTGTAGTAGGACTTGCATGCCACTTCGCATTTTATTGCCTTCCTTCTTTCAATGCTCTTGATAATCCAGATGCATCTCACTCTGTATCATAGGTACATTTCTGAAAATGTGTGTGTAAGCCAAATCTGAACTATGTTATGCTCTAAGGGGGAACACGATTTTAAACAATGATATAATTGATGTAAGATAAAAATTGCTGAATTTAATTTTTCTTATAAATTATCACTTATGATGGTAAACATGTTATTTAAGTGGTAAATATATATAAATGAATTAAATATTTAATAGTAAATGAAATATATTAAAATGAAGTTTAAAAGAGAAAGTTCATTAATTTTTATCTTACATCTTTTGGATAAAAAGTAAAGTTCTAGAGGGGAAATAGGCTAATACCTTAAGGTAACATATCTGTTTTTCCTGGGCTAAGAATCTTAGCAACTTTTCTAAAAGCAATTTCTTCCTACCCAGATTATGAAGAGGGGATAAACAAGGCCCACCACAACTCCTTAGCTTAAAATTTAACATTCAGGTGACCAAAGTATGCAGAAAAATAACTTCTTTATTTTCTTTAATATCATCTTACTGATGGTAGAAACACCTCAAACTTGCCAATTAAAGGCCACTATCCCTATTTAAACAGTCTCTTTTCATTTAACTGTTTCGTTTTATAAATACCCAGACAATTCAAATCTAAAACTTATAGGAGCTGAACTAATGTTCACAAGGCTGGGGCCAATTGTAATTGTGCACAAAGGATAAAACAACATGGAGAACATTTTGGATCATGCCATGTGAAAGTGGCCCTTCCTGGCACTGAGGCTCTCCCACACGAACAATGGAAGTCACGTTTGTATGACTCCCTTGGCTCTAGGCTCTGGATTCAGACTTCCTGGGTTCCATCCATCTGACTTATAGGTCTGACTAATGGAGCAACCTTAAGCAAATAGTTTCCCTCCTCAGCTTCCTCAGTTGTAAAATGGACAATTGCTTCATAGGAATTAATGAGAAGGGTTAAATTAGATCACACCCATAAGGGGCTTTGGTGATGCTGCCTCTCAAACCAGCCCTGGTGAGGTTTTAGGGGATTTTAAAGTTCACAAGAAGCTGTGGAAGAGACTTTTTAAAAATGCAATGAATTTGAAATCATATATGTACACACACTTATGTCTAAAGCATGCTCTCTCTCTCTCTCTCTCTCTCTCTATATATATATATATATATACTCCTTATTATATATAAATAAAGGTAAATATATACACAATCTAAGCTCAAATCCCTACTACAAAAGTTTCTGGGCACTTTAATTTTTGTACATATCTCTTCTTTGACATTGATAGCAGTTTGCATTCTCTGGCCTGCTGGCCACATTCTGAATAACACTGCCTTACACAATGCCCAGCACAAACAAACACACAGTAAGTGTTAGTTATGTTGATGTTTATTGAGTCCCAGTAGAAAGAGAGCAAAGAGAGCTTCCAGTAGTGTGCACATTAACTCAAGTTCAGTGTCATCAGTTAATAAATAATAAGCATTCACTACAGATAGAGCAAACATGAAAACTTCCAAACCACGACTACATGCATAACCTGAATCTATTTAACGTAAGAAAAGAAAATGCTTTAGGAATTATTTCATTTTATAAATGAAAAAAACTAAGACTTAGAAATGGTAAAGGCCCAACTGACTATTAAAAGCAGCTAGGAGAGCATTTAAAAACCAGTGTTGCCCAAGTGACACTAAGACTAGTTAAATCAGAATCTCTGGTACTGGGACATGGGCATGGAGATACTTAAAGAGCTGCCCGTTTAATTCTAATGTGCAGGGAGGGCTTGGTTAAGGTTTTCTCATAGAACCAATTACTGGGTGAGGCAGGACTCGTGAGTCGCCACCTACTATCCACAAAACTGCCTCGCAGCCATTGGAGACCTCACTGCAGGGAAAGTATTTATTTATCTTTGAACAATTAAGATGAATACATCTTGTGAAAATCAAATTTAGGGTAGAGGGAGGTCTATATTAAACAGATGATTAATGAATCTAACTCATGATCCAAATGAATGCACCTAATTTGGTTTCTCTAAGTGCCTCCCTAGGTGTTTGGGGGACTCCAGGGGGACACATTGATAAGTCCGATTAGACAGATGATAGGGTGTACTCTGAATAACCTTTTAGATTCAGCAGGGAATTCAAGGCACAATTTTTTAAAAATAAAATATCCTATTTCATTCCTATTTCCAGAATTGTAATCAGAACTCTGGCTTTTACGATGTATTATTTTTCTCATTTCGTTTCCCTTGGAAGAGAATGGAAACTTTGAGTCTTGGCCCCTCTTCCGTCACATTCTAATTTCCCCATTTAGTGGGCCAGAGCGCTTCATGTACTCTTTAATATCAATGGAATTAACATGCATTCTGTGGAAAATGTACAATGGAGATTTATAGACTTGAGAAACATAATAAAAATTAAGCTAAATGTTGATGTTTTCTCAAAGGTAGAGGTGGTACATTTGATGTGCTTGCCAATGTTTAGCTTGGGGAAAAAACATTTAAACTTTCCAAGGCTTCCTTTATTTTGTTTGTATTCAAAATATTGGTTCCTAGACCTCCCCTGTAGTGTAGATCTAATTCTGAGCTAGTTGGGAAGGTCTTAGGGGAGATACAATAATGAATGGGGTGGATTAGATCACATCACAAGCAAAATTGTTTATGTAACCTGCTAGTGCAGAAGATGATAGCCACAGGGAGAAAAATTCTCACAACAGTTCTGCTTTGCCTACCCCTGATTTTTCATTCAGTCATACCTTAAATCTCACTGTCTATAGAAAGGTCTTCAGGAATTTTTCAAATCAGTTTGGATCTCTGTGTAATATTATTATGTTTTTATCCTCACCCAAGGATATGCTTATTGATTTTAGAGAGAGGGGAAAGGAGAGAGAGAGGAAGGGATGGAAGGAGGGAGAGAGAGAGAGAGAGAGAGAGAGAGAGAGAGACATCAATTGGAGAGAGAAACATCGATGGGAAAGAGAAATATCAATTGGTTGCCTCCCGCATATGCCCCAATTGGGATCGAGTCCACAATCTAGGCATATGCCCTGACCTGACCAGAAATTGAAAACACAACCTTTTGGTGCATGGGACGACAATCCAATCAACTGAGCCACACTGGCCAGGGCATTATGAAATTTTTTAAAAATAGTTTTAAAGGCATTAATTACTAGTATTCTTTAATATATAACATTTTTATTGATTTCAGATAGGAAGCGAGAGGGAGAGAGAGAGAGAAAAAAACATCAATGATGAGAGAGAATCATTGATCAGCTGCCTCCTGCACGCCCCTGACTGGGGATCGAGCCTGCAACCCGGGCATATGCTCCTGACTGGAATCGAGCCTGGGACCCTTCAGTCCGCAGGCCGACGACGCTCTATCCACTGAGTCAAACCAGCTTGGGCATTATGAATTTTTAAAGAAAAAGATTCTCCTGCATGGCACTTGTCACAACTGTATTTGCTTAATGTATTTTCTGTGCTGGATTGCATCTTGTTCTCTTTACAGGACTCTAGTACCTAAAACAGTGCCTGGCATGGTAGTACTCAAATTTCATTGAATGAATGAATATGCCTCTTATCACCAATACCCTTTACACACACACACACACACACACACACACACACACACACACACACTGTTCTAGTGATTTAAGTATTTGTCAAAAGAGTAGTGGAGAATATACTCATATTGAAACCTTTGTGAAGTCTTTTAAGTTCTGCTTTATAAAACGCACAGGCTACTCAAACTTTTTGCGATTGTCACAAAATCAGAAACCACTTTTCAAGATGGTTATAGATGGTTGGAATCAGACTTGGGCTCAAATCTTGAGTCTGCCACTTGCTAGCAATCGACCTAATTGCACAAAGCCTCAGTTTTCACATACATAAAATGGCAAGCAGTAATGACAATAATGAATAAGATACCACAGACCATGGTTGTAAGGGTGGAATAAGAGAATATGTAATTTAAAAGCTAGCAGAGTTTCTGGCACAGGGTAGGTCTACTCAGTTAATGCTTATTGAATCTGAATTTCAAAAAACAAAAATGTGAAAAAATCGACAACGGCAATTTTGGGTGGAAGGTTTCCAGGTAGAGCCGGCTTCTTCAAGGTGGAGAAGGCTCCGAGAGTCATTCACCGTGACTGCTCCCGGGGTTCTTGGGCCACAGTCCCTGTAGCAACGTCTTTTATTCTACCTGTGGTTTCTGGAGTTACATCAGAGGTTTGGGGTCATTGGAATTAATATTTCCTCCATAATAATATCAGGTAACCTGAAACTTCTATTTTTTTGTCCTGATTAATTTTTAAAAAATAAGCCTCAAAATTATTCTGGGAACTACTGTATGAAATAATATATTGGTATACTGACTGTTTTTGAAATTAGTCCTCAAAAGCTTACCAAATATTACATTAGGAACAGACAAACGTGGGTTTACTTGGATAACACAGCAGTATGTTGACAATCTTTAAGGCAAGAAGAAAAATAAAAATCTCTCTGATGTGAAACAGTGGCCATTTAAGCCACTCAAACAATATGGCCCCCCCCCCCCCCAAGTAGCCAAGTTTATCACAGTGGGTCCCCTTGGTTTTCCCTGGGATGGGATGTTTCTGAGTAAGGGTTGTGAAGCCAATGTGCCTAACATTATTCAGGGCTTCCTGCAACCTCTTACATTAAGATTATAGCTAACATCCAACAGTAAATTGGAGGGAACTCAACTCTTGAAAATCTTTATCTTGCATATTCAAAACACAATCCTCAGGAACCAGAGAGATATTACTGGAAGCCATGAGCACTGTGGGTCCTCACCAACTGAACCCTCTCAAAGTTCAGCAAAACCCTGGGTCAGTCAATCAGAGGTTTGTCAGGAATAGGATATGAGAGGAGCTACAAAAGAAAGCCATAACTAAAAGAATACAGACACAGCGTAGGTAGGTACAATTGCTTGAAACAATCATCTTTCATGCTAGGTTGTCCTAGGAAATCATGAAATTTAACCTCAGCAAGATACATTTTTATAACACAAATATTGAACAGCCTGACTCTAATAGTGAATAATTTCTATTTCAATTTTTTCTGCTATCCTCATAAAAAGAAGAGATTTCTTTCTTACATAAAAATATCTGAATTGATTGTGATTTGTTTAGATATTCAGAGACACAAGCAAATGAGTAGAAAACATAAGACACACCAGAGCTTTCTTCAGCTCCTGAAATTTCTCTAAATTTGAGTTAAAAAAAAAAGGAGACACATTTCATTTGCATTTTTCACCCCTAATTGAAGAACCAGTCTCTAATGGAAGAACATGAAGCTGAAAGGGCGCCAATGAAATAGCTGGGTTTCATAAGCCATGGGACTGCTTTCTCAGTACAAATAGGTTTGTGGTTTCAAACAGAAAGTCTCTGTGGCTGGGATCTGTGAACAGTAACTCAAATCAAACTTCATGTAGCTGTTCTGACAAGCAGGAAATGTGTAAACATTCTCCAAACCACCAAAGTCTGTCAGGTAAGGGGACTGCCATGCTTCTATTTGCCACAGAGTGTCCCCATCTGCATTCCTTGTTCACTGGTCAGTTTCTTCAATTCAGAATGCTGTCATCTTTCATTCTAGGACAAAGCTTCATTTGACATTCTATGCAAATCATAATAAATCACACACACACACACACACACACACACACACACACACAACACACTATTAGACAGTCCCATTCCTAATATGAGCTATTAACTTTGCCTTTGAGCTCACTGAAAAGTCTTTTTCTTTTTTAAGCAAAAGGAAGAAAAGAAGGAGGGGATTAGGAAAAAAGGATGAAAATTGGAAGGAAGGAAGGGAGGGAGGGAGAGAGAGAGAGAGAGAGAGAGGGAGAGAGAGAAAGAAAGAAAGAAAGAAAGAAAGAAAGAAAGAAAGAAAGAAAGAAAGAAAGTTTTTTTAAGAAAGAAGAAAGAAAGAAAGAAAGAAAGAAAGAAAGAAAGAAAGAAAGAAAGAAAGAAAGAAAGAAAGAAAGAAAGAAAGAAGAAAAAAATGGATCTTCAGTGAGATGCTAAAGAGAAGTATTAGGCCACCCTATAGAGTTCCCCTCTCAGTGCCTCCAGTGCTTATTGAATTAAAAACAGACTAATACTGTGACTAAGACAAACCAATACTGACTCTTCTTGCTCCCACCCATCTCTCCCTCAGCCATACAGAAGAGGGAAAGTGTTCATTTATTGCTCTATTATGACTGAAACCAGCACTATTTGGCAGTTACTCTCCAAAAAATTTAATGTCAAAACTTCCATTTCTTGAAACAACAGGTTTAGTCAAGGCCAAACGCTTTGAGAGTAACTTTTTTCCCCTCATGGTATTTCCATTGCTGGTACTAGCCAAAACCCAAACTACATGCCCAGATGAAAATAAACATAAATCAAACCCAGAAATGGCTTCAGCTTAGTGTGAAGAGTAAATGAATGAGGACTCAGGTTAGCTTAAAGTTTATCTGAATTAGATCCTTAATTTGTTTCTAAGCTGGTTAGATCAGGATTTCTTTTTATTCCTTGTTGGTTTAGATCCTCAATTTTGACGTGAATAAAATTGTTAGTGTACTGGTAAAATAAAATGCACCGCCACCACTGACGAGAAATATTCAGAAATTTAGCCCACTCCATTAAGTATTAGGCAAATTCCAGTGATTGGTGACATATTATGGTTATTTCCTCAGTTATTCCTGGTAAGGGGTCCAACTAGGAACTGAGCTTTCTTTATAACAAAAGAACCTAGAGTCTGTAACTCCCCCATTCACTCATCCTTGGAGAAAATGGTAACACCTTTTGTGAATGGAACGTTAATGTTAGAAGTAACCTTAATATTACTACATTTTATTTTTTGTGGACTTGGTGAATGTTTTTTTCTAATATGGACAGGATGAAGCACATAAAAGCAGTTATTAAAGGACATATTTTTGCCTGAAAACAAGCCCTGTTTCTGCCCCCACAGGATGTTGGTGCTCTCCACAAACCTCGTGTTGATTACCCTCTGTGGGAAGTAGCGGTCAACTCTAATTAACTAATTTACTTTCAACAAGTGTTTAATTAGGGCCCTTGCCCATATGTTGTGCTCTTTTGAAAATTCTACATAATGTAGGAACTTTATTAAAATACAAAGAATTAATCTGGGTCTCTGACATGAGAGGCCGTGGAGCATGTAGAAAATAATCTGAAATAGTTGACAAGTATTAAACTTGATAAATATATATTTAACAACTTAGAAAGGGGAGTGAGCCAACCATCATGAGGACAACATACTGTGCCTTAGGAGACTAGCCCTGAAGAGGAGAACATAAAAACTGAAGTGCAATATTCAAAAGAGGCAAAATTATGATCACTGATGGTAGATTGAGAATAACAATAAATTTTTGATTATTAATGTGTTAGGTACTTTCTGCACTCTCATTTGCTGCTCATAAGAATTCTACAATCTAATTCATCCTCGTTTTGCAGGTGAGGCAACTGAGACGAAGAGGGGTTAAAGATCTGGCCCAAGGTTACAGCTGGCAGGTTGCAGACTTGGGATTCAATCCAGGGAAGTTTTAGGCAATTGCAGAGGTACCTTAAAGAGGTGGTCCCCCAACTTTGATGTCCATAGGAGTAGTCTGGTTATACTATATATTCTAATTCAGTGGGTTATGGGTAGGGTCTGAGATTCGCATTTCTAACAAACTCCAGGTAATGCTCATGTTACTGATCCTCCAACCACACTTTGAGTAACACATATTTAAAGGGACAGTGAGGATTTCAACAAATTAAAATGTGGTGAAGAACATACCAGAAGCTATTTAGAGTCAGAGAAGGTCAGCAAATTAATCAATGACATAGAGCTGATAAAATTGTGGAGGCAGTTCTTAAGACTAGGTCCTAGGGCCAGGCACTGTGACTCTAAATCTCTTACCTTTTGTCCCTCAAGCACCAAGACTATCTACACTAATAAAAGAGAAAAATGGTAATTAGCGTACGACCGCTACCCTTTTCATTGGCTAATCAGTGAGTATATGCAAATTAACTGTCAGCCAAGATGGCGGCCGGCAGCCAGGCACTGAAGCGAGCACGAGGCTTGCTTGCTGCAGACTCCAACGTTCCCCGCCTCACTTGCCAGCCTCTCAGCTGCAACTCTAAGCAACTATATACTATGTTGCAAATAAGAAGCTAAACAAAACCCCAGAAAAGGGCTTCCATTCAGCCGGGCTCGGACCGCAACATTGTATCGATGTTTTCAGCAGCGAGGCCTCAGAGCTAAAGCTGCCCCAGAATAAAAAAAAAAAAAGAAAAGAAAACAAGGAGCGGTTGGAAGCTTTAGTCACTCGCCAGCCGGAGGGATCAGCGGAGCCGAGAGGCCTCCCAGCCCCGGGATCAGCGGAGCCGAGAGGCCTCCGGGCCCTGGGATCAGCGGAGCTGCAGGCCTCCGGCCCGGGGATCAGGGGAGCCGAGATGCCTCCTGGCCGAAGCTGGCAGGGGGACATCCCCCGAGGAGTCCCGGACCGCAATAGGGTGCAGGCCGGGCTAAGGGATCCTTTACCCTCCCTCCCCCCAGTACACGAATTTCATGCACCAGGCCTCTAGTATAATTATAAAATCTGGATATAGAGGAAGTAATGATTGCAATTGGAGTTTAACAATTAACTGCCTCTTCTTTGGGTCATGGTCTTATTCCAGCTAAAGCTTATACCATGTCTATTGCCATCCTTGAGCACAGGAAGTGAAGTATGACTTTAAAACTCTGCAATTGTAAAAGCTCTGCCATGTTTGTGGGTAAGAATAAGAAACATCCCTGAGATGGGCTGTAAGCTCCTTCCCTAGTGGAGGCAGAGCAGGTGAGAGCGAAGTGCAGTGGTGCTGGGGCTGCTGGGGGTATCAGAGACACAAACCCACAGGCCCGGCACCCAGCAGACCCAAGGCCTTCGTGGCAGCACTAAGGAGCAGCAAGCCAAGCGGTAGGAAGCAGCAAGCAGGTGGGCAGTAACAAGGGATGGGTCCCGGACTGCAAGAGGGCACATGCTGGGCTAAGGGACCTCCCACCCATCCCCAGTGCACGAATTTCGTGCACCGGGCCTCTAGTCTATATAATAAAAGCCTAAGCAACCATTATGGCAGAATGCCAGAATGACCGGTCACTATGATGCGCAATGACCACCAGGGGGCAGACACTCAATGCAGGAGCTGCCCCCTGGTGGTCAGTGTGCTCCCACAGGGGAAGCGTCGCTCAGCCAGAAGCTGGGCTCATGGCTGGCGAGTGCAGCGGCAGTAGTAGGAGCCTCTTCCACCTCTGCAGCAGCGCTAAGGAGCAGCAAGCCAAGCTGTAAGGAGCAGTGAATGAGCGGGCAGAAATCCCTGGACTGCAAGAGGGATTTCTGACTGCCGGCTTAGGCTTGCTTCCGTGGGGAGTGGGCCTAAGCTGGCAGGGGGACATCCCCCGAGGAGTCCCGGACCACAATAGGGTGCAGGCCGGGCTAAGGGATCCTTCACCCAGTACACGAATTTCATGCACCAGGCCTCTAGTATAATTATAAAATCTGGATATAGAGGAAGTAATGATTGCAATTGGAGTTTAACAATTAACTGCCTCTTCTTTGGGTCATGGTCTTATTCCAGCTAAAGCTTATACCATGTCTATTGCCATCCTTGAGCACAGGAAGTGAAGTATGACTTTAAAACTCTGCAATTGTAAAAGCTCTGCCATGTTTGTGGCTAAGAATAGGAAACATCCCTGAGATGGGCTGTAAGCTCCTTCCCTAGTGGAGGCAGAGCGGGTGAGATCGAAGTGCAGAGTCAGGCTCGCTGGTTTGAATCCCAGCATCACCCACAAGCTTTGTGACCTAGGTTGAATTACTTAACTTTGCTGTGCTTCTGTTTATCTGTAAAATGAGCATACTAAGAACATCTACCTCTGAAGATTTTTCTAAGTATTAAATGGGATATCATTGAAAAGTTCTTGAAACAGTTCCTAACATGTCACAAAGGCTATGTATTTCTGTTAGCCAACCTACATTTGTTCTGACTTGTTGAACACAGAACTGGCTCTGACACAGCAGTGGAGAAGCAGCAATGGTAAAAATGAACCAAATTAAGGTAGAGAGAAAATCATTAAAGCTCAACTCTGCCCCTTCACTAGATTTCCCTGAGCCTCAGTTTCCTCACTGTAAAGATGGGGAGCTGAGTGATCTGGATAATTTCAAACACTTTCCCAGATAAAATAAAGTAAACATGTACGGTTCCATTATTGAATGAGGCAGGAGGGGAAGGACATGGGATAAGAATTACTTGCAGAGCTTTTAATAAGGCTGTTAGATCCCACTCCCCAGATTCCTAGGCCCCCCTGCCAATTTATTAAATATGAGAAGAGACATAAAAATGTTAACAAGTGCCCAATATGATTATGATGTATGCAGTTTCTTTGAGAAACACTGTCCTAGATAATAGAGAAAACAATCCAGTCTAGAAGTGCAGTTTTTTTGTAAATAATCTTTATATATGTGATCCAGATATGGATAAATAGAAGTTGATATCCAAGGTAATGACAGGTCCTATTTAACTGTGTGCACATTCTATGCCACACATGCAATAAATTAGATATTTTATATATGTGTATGTGTACAAAATACCTAGTTTTCACAAAATCCCTGCAGACCTTTTTGAGCTGAACTTCAAATTCTGTGAGCCTATTAATTTCCTTTTCATTTAAGCCATGTTGAGTTGGGGTTTTGGTTCCTTGAAGCCAAAAATACCCTAACTAGTTCACATATTCTATTCCAAGCCCTGCGGGTTTAAAATGAGTTTTCCCCAAAAGCTCAATGACTTGAGTTAGGGGAAAAGGTGTCAGACTAATAAAGTTGTGGTATGTTTCAAAACAGATTTATTTAAAATGCAATAGAAACACTGGGGATGGATAGAAAAGCTTTAGGAGAGAAAAGCCCAAACTAATTCCTAAAAAAATGAGCACACAAAGTGGGTGAGAAGGGCATTGCAGGCAAAGGCACAGATGTAGGAGAGAGCATGGAAGGAGGGACTCTGCAGGAAGCTGGTCATATCTGCCAGGCTTAGTATAGATTATCAGCAGGTCTGTTCAGGTGACAAGAAATGATTTCATCTCCTCCGAGCACTGTGTGGAAGAAGTACCTGCGATGATACTACCTGGCATCTGA
The DNA here is from genome assembly GCF_000412655.1 of Myotis brandtii. Lineage (NCBI taxonomy): Eukaryota > Metazoa > Chordata > Mammalia > Chiroptera > Vespertilionidae > Myotis > Myotis brandtii. Next base: position 3,992,577 of record NW_005360891.1, on the reverse strand, counting down.
CAGACCTGTCTTCAAATCTCAACTTTGCCCTTTATTAGCTGTGTGATCCTAAGTTACTTAACCTCTCCAAGCCTCCATTTCCTAGTCTGGAAAGCAGGGTTAAGGATGTCTAATTTGTAACTAGTTTAAAATGGAAAGATACTGAGTATAAAGTGCTTGGCACATTGTTTTTATTACTTCAATTATGATGATTATGTGCTAAAAATACAAAGAGAAAAAGACATCGTCTCTGCTGTTGAGATGCTTAACATTCCAGTGACAAGGATAATGTACCAGCAAATAGTTTTCTGAGAATGGAAATGTACAGGATAGTAGGAAAAGCACACATTTTAAAATGTAACTTGATAAATTTTTAATTAATTTGAAAATAACAAACAGGTGATTACAGTTTCATTTATGATCATGGTTTCCACAAGTGTGTGGAAACGTGATTGTAAGGAGAGGTAACAGAGAGGTTGAGAGACTATTACAGTGGGAGGGGATGAGAGAGGGCAAGGAAGCCAGGTAGGTTTGTGAGATAGTTAGAAGTAGAATTAACTGGATTTGGCTCTCATGCCTCAGCTATAAGTCTAGGGTGATGTTCACATTTCTAGTTTAGAAATATTTAATACTGATGTCATTCTCCAGAATCTGGACTGTGAGACGTCGAACTAGACTCATCAGAGTTTTCCCATCCTCATTTTCCTCACTTGGTCTACTCTACCCAATGTGTGGCCAACAATTAATTACCCCTCCCCTGCAATCTGTGTTATGAATACTGGCATACCTTGTTTTGTTGCATTTTGCTTTATTGTGCTTCACAGGTGTTGCCTTTTTTACAAATTGAAGGCCCCACAAAAAGATTCCTACTCGCTTTATTGTGATAGTTGCTTTAGCAGGGTGGTCTGGAACCAAAACTGCGTTACCTCCAAGGTATTGTGAATGCAACTCTGCATGCTGTATTGCATCTGGAACATACATCTAAACTTTTCTCTATTCAGGGGTCCTCAAAATTCAGTCCTTAAGCCAGCAAATCAGTATTACATGAGGACTTGTTAGAAATGCAAATCCTTGGGCTCTATTCCAGACCGCCGGAATCAGAAACTGAGGCTGGACTCAGCTGGTTGTGATCGAACCCCCCACCAGGTGATTCCAATGCACACTGGATTTTGTAGAATCATGAGTCCACAGTAACCTTAAATGCACCAGGTGATTTAGAACATTCTGGCTTGCAAAAGAGGAAACAGCTCCGGCAACCTTCTGCCAGTCCCAGGAAGATGAACTGTGGCTTCCAGTGGAAGGCAGTGCGGCCTGAGGATGGAGCAGCCTAGGCCCTCACCACAAATACAGGTAAGATCCAACTGGGCAAATTACAATGACTTTGGGCAGCTTCGTAGCTGATTTGGTACAACCTGGGTCTTCTTTCCAAGGCAAATCGCAATGCTGAGTAGCCATGATATATGCAGCAAAACTATGTAAGGAGTAGGCCAGTATCAAAGCTACCAATCCCACTGGGAGAAAAACTGGGGCCCCGTGGAATCTGTAAGAGGTAATCGGAAGGAACAGTGTCCCTCGGACATGCTCCTCCTGCACACTGAGTCACTCCACTGTTCTTACAGACAAGGCTACTCAAACTCCAAGAGACAAACATAATAGCCCATCCTGCCAGGTCAGTAGGTAGAATTTCAAGGGTCAACAAGCCACGGTCTTAAGGGCTCCAATTACAACTGGGCCACCAGACAGATGCTCAATTGTCTATGGCAGTGGTTCTCAACCTGTGGGTCGCGACCCCTTTGGCGGTCGAACGACCCTTTCACAGGGGTCGCCTAAGACCATCCTGCATATCAGATATTTACATTACGATTCATAACAGTAGCAACATTACAGTTATGAAGTAGCAACGAAAATAATTTTATGGTTGGGTCACAACATGAGGAACTGTATTTAAAGGGCCAGAAGGTTGAGAACCACTGGTCTACGGGCCTCTGTGGCACAACTCCATGCTTCTTGGGGAGAAGGGGGAGGGTTCCTTGGGTCTTTCTGAGGGAAAGGGAATTAATCCTATCATGACCCCTAGGTCTCAGCCCCCAAATGCCCATTAACTGTCAGACTAGCTGGTGTCCCTGGGTGGGCTGCAAAGTTTGAGAATTGCTATGAAATCACTTCCTGGTAGTTTTCAGAATGAAATCCTATGTATAGAAATATTTTCTTTCTCATTAAATCACTTATTTCCTCATCCAGAGAGCTCTTTTGTTGAATTATTGTTGAAAATTCAATTTAAACTGGCCCACCCCTGAAAATACAAAAACTACAGTTCCAAGATCTTCTCTGTCTAATGACAGAGACTGGGTTGGACCATCTAGCTAAATATCTGCAGCTGCTGACCATCAGCGCTGCTTAGTTTCTTACAGTTCATCTACTCCCTGACCCGCTAAGCTAATTACACTCCCAGCCCTACTCACAGTTAGACTTCCATGGGCAGGATCTAGACATGCAGGACTCCCCAAAGGTCAAATGGGAGACTTTTCATTTGTTTGCTTTTTTCCACTCTTAAAAGGAATTAAGTACAGACTGAAAGGGACCCACAACCTCAGCTAATTCTGACCCAGTCTTTTGGGACATCCACATTTTCCTCTACTCTGTTGTCTTCCCTTCAGCATTGTTGTCATCAAGACCTCTGGATGCTCAGAATACACTAAGCTTTAAGTGATCTTGGGCAAGGTTTTAATCTCTGCAATCCTCACTTTCCTCATCTGTAAAATGGGGGTAGTTGTGAAGATTACGTAAGAGAATGCATGTAAGATTAGTGTTGTACCTAGTGTGTGGTACTGAATAAATGGTAGCATTGAGGGATGATGATGATGATAACAATGATGACGACTGTAGTGGACAATTTTAGTTCTCTTCTCAGATCTCCTTTGCTTCCCCAGAGGCCTTTAACCAATGACTATTGGGTGTAGGAATAAGAAAGCCCCAAGTAGGAGGATGTGGGACCATAAGGATGCCCCAGAAACTAAAGAAACAAAGATGAGAAAAAAGGACCCTCCTTGCTTTAAGAGAGTGGCTTTGGCATATTTCTGTGTTGATGCTTCTTGACTGGTGGTCATTAGCAGTGTCTGTGCTCTCATCAAAGGCATTGCTAGCAGTTTGAGTGCCAGCTTGACCTTATGGAGAAAGCCATAAGCTTGTGAGTGGACCAGTGGCTTCAGCCATAAGCTTAGTGGGGATAGTAAAGGGGTAAGTCATTGACAGCTCCAAGTAGCAGTGTAAAGAGTTGGTAGAATTCTGTAGGTTCTCCCAGAGTAACTGGGTAGGTTTGAGGTAAGCTAAAAATCCAGTAAGTGAGAAAACAGAACCAGGAAAATGTAACATAATACTAAATCAATATGAATTTTCTCCATGACTTTCAAAGAATGGGAGCTATAGAGCTTTCTATCTCCCCATATTTCCTTCACCTCACCAGACCATGGATGATTTTCTAAATCAAGTCAGTCGAGTTCAGGCCTGCACAACTTGTTGAAAATCTAAATGCAATTATTTTTTATGAGCCCCCTTCCCTTTCTGTGGCAGTCTTAGTGTCCTAGCACTTCTGGTGAAAGAAGTCTCCCAGCCTATGGATTCTATTCTGCTGTTTGTAATTGACCAGCCCCTTGTGGCTCACGTAAGCAAACCTGGCCTCCAGGCCCTCCAGCCAGGCTCTCAATGTCAGCACTCAATGCCACAGTTCTTAATACCATTCTTAAGTCGCTCAATAAAGTAAGAAAAAGAAACAAAAGGTATTAATATTAGAAAGAAATCATTAAAGTGATCAAGTCCAATCGCAACTGCAGGTTCAGGTATTTCTGCTGGCACAAAACAACCCCACCCCCTCACCCCTCAGTATCTGGTATGGAGCAAAACAAAAGCTCTCTCTTTAGCTCAATAAATAGAAAACACCAAAAACAAATTGCTTTCACCTGTCAGGGATAGCACTAACCTTTCCTGTTTTGCCTAGAATTGGGTCACCTCTCCAACTCTGATCCATAGAGTCCTCCAGAAACTTGTCTTAGCATCCTACAGAATGCTCATTGATCCTCAGCATTTATGACACCATTTTGATAGAATCTGGACAACAGGAAGTAGCAGATAGTATAGATGTTGTAGGACAGAAGGTGGAAAGCAAATCCCACCAAAAATACAGGGATTTGCTACCATGGTTGTGCTTCTGGAGACCCAGTGGTCTGGAGTATACAGAGAATGACAAGTTGCAGTATCTAGCACCCTGTGTGTCAAACACTAGTGATACCATTTGTTAGGGCTCTTCCAGTCTTTTGGGACATCCACATTTTCCTCTACTCTGTTGTCTTCCCTTCAGCATTGTTGTCATCAAGACCTCTGGATGCTCAGAATACACTAAGCTTTAAGTGATCTTGGGCAAGGTTTTAATCTCTGCAATCCTCACTTTCCTCATCTGTAAAATGGGGGTAGTTGTGAAGATTACGTAAGAGAATGCATGTAAGATTAGTGTTGTACCTAGTGTGTGGTACTGAATAAATGGTAGCATTGAGGGATGATGATGATGATAACAATGATGACAACTGTAGTGGACAATTTTAGTGCTCTTCTCAGATCTCCTTTGCTTCCCCAGAGGCCTTTAACCAATGACTATTGGGTGTAGGAATAAGAAAGCCCCAAGTAGGAGGATGTGGGACCATAAGGATGCCCCAGAAACTAAAGAAACAAAGATGAGAAAAAAGGACCCTCCTGCTTTAAGAGACAAGAGACTGGGTTGGACCATCTAGCTAAATATCTGCAGCTGCTGACCATCAGCGCTGCTTAGTTTCTTACAGTTCATCTACTCCCTGACCCGCTAAGCTAATTACACTCCCAGCCCTACTCACAGTTAGACTTCCATGGGCAGGATCTAGACATGCAGGACTCCCCAAAGGTCAAATGGGAGACTTTTCATTTGTTTGCTTTTCTCCACTCTTAAAAGGAATTAAGTACAGACCGAAAGGGACCCACAACCTCAGCTAATTCTGACGCAGTCTTTTGGGACATCCACATTTTCCTCTACTCTGTTGTCTTCCCTTCAGCATTGTTGTCATCAAGACCTCTGGATGCTCAGAATACACTAAGCTTTAAGTGATCTTGGGCAAGGTTTTAATCTCTGCAATCCTCACTTTCCTCATCTGTAAAATGGGGGTAGTTGTGAAGATTACGTAAGAGAATGCATGTAAGGTTAGTGTTGTACCTAGTGTGTGGTACTGAATAAATGGTAGCATTGAGGGATGATGATGATGATAACAATGATGACAACTGTAGTGGACAATTTTAGTTCTCTTCTCAGATCTCCTTTGCTTCCCCAGAGGCCTTTAACCAATGACTATTGGGTGTAGGAATAAGAAAGCCCCAAGTAGGAGGATGTGGGACCATAAGGATGCCCCAGAAACTAAAGAAACAAAGATGAGAAAAAAGGACCCTCCTTGCTTTAAGAGAGTGGCTTTGGCATATTTCTGTGTTGATGCTTCTTGACTGGTGGTAGCAAAATTACAGTTATGAAGTAGCAACGAAAATAATTTTATGGTTGGGTCACCACAACATGAGGAACTGTATTTAAGGGTCGCGGCATTAGGAAGGTTGAGAACCACTGCTTTAAACAATAAAGAATTATTTTTTAAAAATTAAATAAAATAAAATAAAAGGAAAGTGTCCCAGAAAAAAAAAAGGAAAAAAATCCTAATATGCCTCTCTTTGCATAGGACTATAAAAATGACCATGCAAGCTATAACTTTAGAAAGCAATCTGTTTACATTAAATTTACTGGGGTAACATTGCTTAATAACATAAGTTTCAAGTGTACAATTCTATAATATATCACCTGCATATTCCATTGTGTACTCATCCAAAATCCAGTCTCCCTCCATCCCCATAAACTTGAATCCTTTTACCCTCTTCATCCTGTGCCCTACTGTCCTTCACCTTTGGTAACTACCATACCATTTTCTGTCAGTTTATTTGTTTTGTTTTGTTGCCTTTTGTTTTATATCCCATAATCCCCATAAACTTGAATCCTTTTACCCTCTTCATCCTGTGCCCTACTGTCCTTCACCTTTGGTAACTACCATACCACTTTCTCTCTATTAGTTTATTTGTTTTGTTTGTTGTCTTTTGTTTTATATCCCATATATGAATGAAATCATATGGTTCTTGTTCTTTTTCATTTAACTTATTTCACTTAGCATGATACTATTAAGATTCATCCATATTGTCACAAATGCCAATATTTCATCTTTTTATGGCTGAGTAATATTCCATTGCTTATACTAGTATGTACCACATCTTCTTTATCCATTCATCAGTCAAAGGAAACTTAGGTTGTCTCCAGGTCTTGGATATTATAAATAATGCTTCAGTGGACATAGGGATACACATATCTTTACAAATAAGTGCTTTTAAATTTTTTGGGTAGATACCCAGAAGAAGGATTGCTGGGTCATATAGTAGCTCAGTTTTTAATTTTTTGAGCAGAAAGCAATCTTAATAAACAATGTGAAAAACTATAGTTGTTTTGCAACATTTAAAAATTGTCAAACAATAAAAATCCTCTTACTGTCAAATATAAATGTATAGGGAAATAAAAACAGTAAAACTAATATTTACTTAATACACTAACATTTAAAACAGAAACATTGAGAATTAAAGTATTTTATTTATTTGTTTTTTTTTTATAAAAACAGTAAAACTAATATTTACTTAATACACTAAAATTTAAAACAGAAACATTGAGAATTATTTTATTTGTTAAAAAAAAAGGACCAAGAGTAATTTGAACAGTGATAGCCTCCTGGTTGTGTAACTTAGCAAGTGGAAAGAGCATCTTTTTTTATAATTTGATGAATTGCCTTGTTCCTTTTTATTCTTCTAACATTTTGTCCTTTGCACTTACACTGTCATGAAATCTCTGAGACTTCCTTTAATGAGATGTGGGTTTTTTTGTGTGTGAAGGTCAGCATCACTTACTCTGGAATTTCTTCATCTTGTCACAACCCCTTTCCTCATTTATGTCAATAAGTTTGCCTGAAGTAAGTTCCTCCCGCTACATACCTAGAATCTCTCCAATATTCCAAAGGCCAGCTATTTCTTCTATCACTGATTTCACTTTTGGAGTAATCCATTTTTGTTTCTTTGCTGTATACCCATCTTTGTGGGCCAATCCCCTTTTATAGTTATCCACTTTTGTAAAAGTCACATGAGTTTATCCTGCAAGACAAGGAGGCAACAAATGACACATTTTGCTATGTGTGAACTGAATAACAGATGAATAGTGACCAGTCACTGGTAGACTTGGAAAAAGTGACCCATCTGGTCACTGATCATTATGTGCATCTGTTGTTTACATAGTGACTTGTGGACCGAAGGTCTGGCAGTGAAGTTTGTACTTTATGTTAGGAAGGTTGAGAACCACTGCTTTAAACAATAAAAAATTATTTTTTAAAAATAAAATAAAAGGAAAGTGTCCCAGAAAAAAAAAGAAAAAAAAATTCCTAATATGCCTCTCTTTGCATAGGACTATAAAAGTGATGAGGACTGCTGATACGCTTTTTTGTTTACTTTGCCGTGAAGGACAGACAGTAAGGTATGAATCTATGCTGATTTTTAGACATGATTGGGCCATTTGGTCAGAGACACAGAAGGAAGAATTTTTGCAGATTAGTGACAAGGAGATTTGGGGAAGAGTTATGTGGATGGTCCCCTCAAAATGGGCCCAGAGTATGAAAATAATTATGTGAATGTTCACTAACAGTCCCCTTTACAGAAGGGACTCTCAATAATAACACGAACAAAATGATATACCCTGTGTATCTCAAGTCAACCTCATTCCTAGTCCCCCAAATGTTTAATGAATCAACTCAAGAACAATGTGCCATGATGGTAGGGATGTATTTTATGCAAGATCAACCACATAGTCTGCTCTAGCCAAGACTGTTCAGCTTACCCCCACTTCTAAAAACACCAGTACTGATTCCCAGGAGATCCAGCTACCTCTCTGGTGAAATGCTAATTATATTGCATCCCTACCATCATTGTCTTAGTCTGTTCGAGGCTGCTATCCCAAAATACCACTGGGTGCTTTATAAACTCCAGAAATGTAGTTTTCATAGTCCTGGAGGCTGGAAGTCTAAGACCAGGGTGCCGGCAGCGTTGGATGAGGCTCCTCTTCTCAGTCATAGGTTTCTTGCTATGTCTTCTCATGGTGAAAGGGTCTAGGGCAGTGGTCAGCAAACTGCGGCCCCTTGAGTGTGGCTCTTCCACAAAATACCACGTGTGGGCGCTCACGTGCAGTGCAATTGAAACTTCATGGCCACACTCAAGGGGCCAAAGAGCCGCATGTGGCTCACGAGCCGCAGTTTGCCGACCACTGGTCTAGGGAGCTCTGTGCAATCTCTTTTATAGGAGACCTAACCATCTCCCAGAGGTTCCACCTCCTGATACTATCACCTTGGAGATCAGGATTTCAACACATGGATTTTAAGGGGACACAAGCTTTCAGACCACAGAAATCATGCAAAAGACAGTGATTTGTTTTTACAAGATAGATATTTGTGGATTTGGATTTGCTTCCTCTAACCACCATGCTTTTGCTAAAAAATAACATCCATAATGCCTTCTCTGTAAGGTTTTCTACATGGTATAGCTTGACCAAGAAACATATTTTTCAGCCAAAAAAGTGAGCCAGTGGGTTGATCCTTATAGAGCTCACTACTCTTTTTTTGTTGTTGTTAATCCTCACTTGAGGTTATTTTTTCCCTTTGATTTTTAGAGAGTAGAAGGGAGGAAGGGAAGAGGAGAGAGAGAGAAAAAGAGAGGGAGAGAAGAGAGAGAAACACCACACCGATGTGAGAGAGAGAGAGACATCTGGTTGCTTCACAAATGCCCCCAAATAGCCTGGAGTGAACCTGCGACCCTGGTATGTTCCCTTGATCAAGAATCAAACCTTGACCCTTCAGTGCATGGGCTGACACTCTAACCACTGAGCTGCCGGCCAGGGCAGAGCTCAGTACTCTTACCATGTACCTTCTTACCCATATTAAATAATGTTTATCAAAGATTCAATTACAGTATCAGTTGACAGTCATCACCTTGCAAGGCTGGGATGCAACATATACTCTGAACCAGTGAGATGCTGTTTCTTCCAAAGTTAGAACACACAGGCAAGGAAGCCCAGGTGTGGCTGTAGGTATGACTTCGCCCATTATTATACCTTATTACTCAACCCAAAAAACTTTTCTCCCTATTCCCAAAACTCTGTTCTTTGCTGGTTGAAGAATTTAATGCCCAAGAGAGAAATGCTTCCACAATGAGGGATAGCAACTGTTGCATTGAATTAGAAGCTGAGACTGACTTTTTGCCATTTTGGGCTTCTGGACAAAAAGAGAGGTAAAGGTTTCCCTGTGCTTCCTGGGTAATTGATTCAGATCAGGGGTCTGCAAACTTTTTCCATAATGGTAAAAATAATATTTTTGGCTTGTGGGCCATATGTTTTCTGTCACAATTATTCAACTCAGCTGTTATGTGTGAAAGCAGCCACAGTCAGTACTTGAATGAATGGTCATGGCCACATCCTTACCAGATAGGATCAAGGCACAGAACCACAAAATGAAGGGTTCTTCCTCCTCCTGATCACTCCCATTTGATACATAAAAGCATAAGAGCAGATATTCTTTCAAGTTTTCCATGTTCCTGCCTGCACCAATAAAAAAGGAATTCCTACACTCTGAAAAGTATTGGGAAAATTTTTTCTGCCATTTCTTTACCTCTCAGGATTTGAGGAATAACATGTAACTGTCAGCCTTTTCTGGGCTCTTTCCCTTTTTAGGGGAGTTGCATACCTATATATTCCTCCACCTGTAGTCTTTATTTCTCTGGTCTCCTTTCTGTATTAAGTTTAGGAATGTCGGACCTTGCAAGGGCAGGTAGTTGTGAAGGTGGGGAAGTCTGCAGTTTTGCAGCTGCTTCTACCTGTAGCTGGTGAGTAAGTTTAACTTCTTCTCTAATATCATCAGTCCTTGTGTGAGTATCACTGTGTTGTTCATGGATTTCCTTCTAAACATCTATGCATTCTGAGATAACCAAGAACAAATGTAAGACTTCTTCTTAAATGACAGCTTTCTACAATGCAAACCTGAAGAGTCTTGCTATTCTGAAACACAAGTGTTTCTATAATCTCTAAATCTCAAGGTCATGAGCATCCCTTAGAATGAGGATGGGATAATATAAATAAAAACGGAAGGCCAGGGATTCTGGAAGGCCAAGACCCAATAACAATTTTTAATATTGTTCTAGCTATTGAGGTAGGCACTTTATTTATTTATTTATTTATTTATTTATTTACTCATTTTTAGCTAGGCACTTTAGATATATTACCTCATTTAATACTTTCACAGCCATTTAAAACTTATAACCTAAATATTATATTACTACTTTAGAAGAAAAAAATGGGTAACCATAGATGTTAAGTAATTTAGTACTGCTTATACAAACTAGTAAGCGGCAAGACCAGAATTTAAACAGTTGTCTTTGTCTTCTAAATCCATACTCTTAATCACTGTGCTATATTAGTGATTAGTGGGTGGAAAACTAAAACAATAAGCCATGATCTGATCTTTTATCAATTGCCTCTCCCAGGACAGGAGATAATTCTGAGTAGCAAAAACTACCCAAAAAAAGAGAGGTAGTTTATCTGTGGCCATTTTTAAGTTAGGATTGAATATTCCATTAATCAGCCATCTTCTAATTTTAGAAACCTGAACCTGGGCATATCCTAATTCATGATTCCTCACCAGAGATGCAGTTCCTGGCCTTACCCAGTACTGTGATCTATTCAGGGCTAACAACCCACTGATGAACTGACAAGTAGGATTCTGACAAAGTCCAAGGAAGGAGAGCTTTCATGGTCTGACATGTCAGGGTTACATTTTACACTATCTCTACTTTGTCTGCTTAATTGAGCAATATTCTCAGTGTCCCCTTCCTTTACAATTCCCATAGTAATAGATTGATTTTTTTTTCTGGAAAAAAAATATAGAATTGTCACAGTCCTCTGAAAATTCATGATATATACATTTTAATTGATATTCCAAATTTCTTCATACATCTTTTACTGGTTCTTAAGTACCCTCCTCCATAGCCACTATACAAAACTTTTAGTCTCCTCAAATATTTCAACTCAGAACAAATAACTCCACTTACTTTTATTGAGAAGATGCTATGTGACATAGTTCCTCATTTATCTTCTTCAAAATGGCTCTGTCTTGATATCATATCATAAGAGGATTTTCTTTGTAAATGGAGAATATTTACTTTAAAAAGAAAAAGACAAGTGGGGGTACACAATAGACAATGATGATGATTGAAGTTACTTTATATAGCTAAAAATTCATGTAACTGTTCAGCCATCTGGCTTACACATGCAAGACAGTAGACTTACTGAATTGGCTGAGATCACAAGAATAACCATTTGGTCACCTAACAAACATTGCTTGGGTGCCTACTCTGTGCCAGGAACTGTAACCAAGATCTAAAATAATAGTTTGGTCACATAGGGCTCAACACAACAAAGGCTTTTTCCAGTTTGAATGTCCAAGGAGTAGGCTATCTTTAAAACCTATAAATAATCCATTTTTCAACCAAATACCTACTGACCACATCAGATATTGTAAAATGTTTTTTCCTACTGCAGAAGAGATTAAAATAATTGAATTACTTTTTACTCAATGCTTGTATGGAATGACAATTCTGGGTTCTTTTCTCCAGTATTTATTATCTACTCAGCACTGTATTTATTTTCACATTCCTTCAAAACTATATCTATTCTGATTCAAGTTTTTTTCTGATGATTTATAAGTGGTTTCCTCTAGTCCCCATGACTCCTCTAAGCCTCAGTCATGCTTAGCCCTGCCCACTGGCCATTTCCGGTTGGATGTCTTGCTGTCTGTCCAAAATTAAAGTATTTAATCAAACTTATCCTTAACTCAAAGCTACTAGTATGTACACATTTCTAACAATAGCACCATTTTATTCCTTTATTAATTTTGGCATAAAATCTTATAGTCACCATTGATGTACTGTGTCACTTAGGTTTTAGAATGCATCGATCATCAATCATGCTGACTCAATATTTCCAATGGTCTCTTGTTCACTTTTTAAAAGAAAAGTTGCATCCCTCTTCCTAGTTCATGACTATTCTTTAGAGTGTCTAATGAGTAGGACACAGTATCCCTAAATCTGTCTTCCTTGACATTTCTCAAAATAAGTACATACACTCTTTTTATTTTAAGTGTTTGCAGCCTATGAATAATACTCTATCAAAATTTAAAAGGATTTGGACCATATTTCTGTACAGCTACTGTGAGTGAAACTCATTCATTTCGCTGCATCTCGGGTAGCACAAAATATTCAGTAGATAGTTTATAAATGGAAAAATGGAAGTATACCACTAAAATACCCCAGTCATTGGCAATTCAGAAAAACTTTCAGCACAAGAAAATATGCTAGTGGCATACAAATTAAAGCACAGTGATGTACCTCTACATCCCTATTAGAAAATCTATAATAAAATAGACTGACCATATCAAATGTTGGTGAGTAAGTGCATCTACTGAATCTCAAACACTTATGTTTGGAATATAAAATGATAAAATCACTTTGGAAAATAGTTGGTCAGTGTTTTAAAGTCGTAAATATATACCTACCATATGACCTAGCCATTTCACTCCTAGGAATCTACTCCAGTGAAAAGAAAGTATATGTTCCCACAAAGGCTTGCAAATGAATGAATGATCATGGCAGATTTTTCACAATAGCCTCCACCTGGAAATGGCCCGAACACCCATCAACTGGTGAATGGATAAACAAATTGTGGTATACTCATACAATGAAATACTGCTCAGCAATAAAAAGGAATGAACTAATACAGCAGCTTAAATGTCTCAAAATAATTATGCTGAGTGAAAGAATCCAGTCATAAGCAGAGTACATACTGTATTATCCATTTATATAAAATTCTAGAAAATTTAAACAAATCTGTAGTGACAAAAAGCAGGCTATTGGTTACCTGAGGACAGATGGATAAAAAGAGAGCTTACAAAGGGTCACAAGGAAACTTTTAAAGGCAATGAATCTGTTCATTATCTTGATTACAGTCATGATTTCATGGGTGCTTGCATATGTCAAACTTTACCAAATTGGCACACTTTAAACATATGCAGTTTTTTGTATATTGTTTATACCTCAATAAATCTGTAGAAAGATAAATGAAAAGAAAGAAAAAAAACTTTTTGTCCATTGGAAAAATCAATTATATAGATAAACACAGTTTGCAGAGGAAGACTTGAATATTTTAAATGAAAATCTGGCTAAGGATTATTGCTGTAAATGTAAGATGGACTCAATTATTTATTCATGCACTTAATGTATACCTACTTAGGACTTACCTTATAGGCACTATTCCAGACACCAGAGATATATCTATGAACAATGAAGATGAAGTTCCTGTCCTCTCAGAGATTATATTTTATGGGGTAGAGGGGACAAAATGCTTATCACACAGATGAATAAATTCTGTATGATTGTCAAGGGGAGTAAAGCAGGGGAAGGAGACAGACAGGAATAATGGGGGAGGAGGTTGCTATTTTGGATGGACAGGGAAGATCCGACAGATGACATTTGAGCAGAAAACCCTTTTATAACATTAATGCTTTTAATTAATATTTTTTTCATAATTTCAGACTTTTTTGAGAATTTGGATAGTGAAATAATGTTCTGGATAGTAACTTGTAATTCTTTATGTGACTCACCTCCTTGATCTTAAAGAATTTGGGAGTCTATTGATGGTGGGGTGAGCTATAGAGAGTTAAACATAATATATATAAATTAAAGGGCTGTGTGATTTCTAAAAGCCAAACACCAATTAGGAAACCAGTTTCAAATTAGAATCATCTTCCTTAATTACCACTTTGAAGGGAATTACCTTGCCCCCGTAATAGAACATGTAGCTCCCTTTCATTTTGTAGCTGAGCCTAAGTATTCTATTTTTTATTTACCTTTACTTATATGTACTGACTTCTACATGTTGAAATCAATACATTCATAGCAATGAACCATAAGACCATCTTTGTCTGATCATATTGACCTATCAGTGTTATTATCTATCATTCACCTATCCATCCAGCATGTACTTAGTACCCACTATGCTCTGTGCAAGAACTGCAGTGTGAAGCCATGACAATGAACCAGACATAGACCTTGAACTTCTATAGCTTATTGTGCACTAGGAGTGGACACATGTAAATAAATGAGAAAAGAAATTGCCAGAGGTGTTGACTTACAAGATAAAGCAGGAGGGAGGGGCTTGTCAGGCCCAGTATTACTCGGTGTCCTTGGTAATCTTTCTGTAAGCTGCAGCTTTCCCCCTCTTCCTAAAATGTTCTGTATCTAATACTTTGGAGCCAGCTAGACTTGGTCAAATCTCTTTTATATCCTTAAACATCTTTCAGGTACTTAACACTCCTCCAGCTGTTCACCTGTAAAATGGGAGAGAGAGCAATAAGGATTAAAGGATATAACAAATATAAGGTGTCTGACAGATTAAATGTCCAATTAATGTTCCTTTTCTTCACTCACCCTAGGATCCAAGTGTGATGTTATACTTTAAATTTTTAAAAAATTATTATGGAATATTTCAGCTACAAAGCGTTTAAAGAATAAATTAATAAAGTCCATTTCAGAAACAGAACATTATCAATACAGTTAACATCTATGTACCTGACTCTCTCATCTCCCTCCTAGCAATAGCTTCTTCCAAGAAATAACCTCTATTCTGAGTTTGCTGTATATCAACCCCATGCATTTCTTTATTTTTATTACATATATACACATATGTACTACATGTGTATATAATGTTGTTTTGTGTGTTTTTAAATTACATCACAGTCTAGGTTCTGAAAATCAGATTTCCCTGCAAATGTGTTTGTAAGATGCACCCTTGTTGATATGTACAGAGCTAGGTCAGTCACTTTTCTGTTCATACTCTTCCATGTAAATACTTCATGACTTTATTTTTGCTCTGGTTGGTAGACATTTAAAATGCTGCTTTAACAATGCTGCCATAAATGTTCCAATCAAGGTGTAATTTCAAACGTGTGAGTTTCTCAGGGGCATACTTGGAAGTAAAATTGTTGGATCGTTGAATATACACAACTTCTATTTAATGGATGTTACCAAATGACTCCCAATATGTTGTAATAATGCAACTTTCCACTAGTAGTATACGAATTACTAATTTTCCACGTGCTCATTACTTCCTGGCATAGCCATATATAAAAATGTTTTCAAATGAAAGGGTGTGAAATGGTACTTCAATATGGTTTCAATTTATGTTTTCCTTTCTACCAGTGGAGTTGGGCATCGTTTTACATGCTTAGTGGTCATTTGGGTTTTCTCTTCAATGAATAATTTTTGCCCATTTCTTCAAAGTGTCTTCATAGCAGGAGAACTGACATTTTTTTTTCTTCTCCAGTTTTAAATTTATTAGAGTCTTGGTAAAAAATATTTAAACCTATTGGAAAATTTAAAAAACCTTGCCATCCTTGTTCCCAATCACCCAGTTTTCCTCTTTGTAATTAACTTTTCTTCAAAGTATAAATCTGGAAGCAGCATATAGAGAGTATTGCTTTCTTAATTCTGTCTGTGCGGTGAGAAGTATGTTGAATAGAGTGAAACTTAGGTTCCTGTGGCAATTCTTAAAGGAGTAGACAGACTGAACCAGTCAAGAGGCTTTTATTACCCCCAAGCAGAGAGAGAAAATGAAGAATACAGAATGATCACTGACCGTTGAAGGTCGCAGAAATTGAGAATGGAAGGTCTCATACCAGCAGAGGGCTCAGGCTAGAGCTGCTCTTCAGTATGAAAGTCCCAGGAGCCACTGGCTTGTGTGTGATCTGTCTGTCCTCATACAGGCCAATGATCAGTGAAATGTATGGAGATGGAGTCAGTACCTGCTAACCAAAAGTTCTTTATGAAGCCTCTTGAGTCCTGCATAATGCTGGACATTGCCTCAGTGTCCTCTGACATCATAGTGAATAATATGCCTATGATTTGTATTTATTGTTTGTTATATAGGAAATGCTTTACACACTAGCTCATTGGATTTCTCAATACTCCTAACAGGTTAAGTCATCCCACAGATGAAGAAACTGAGGTTCATCCTGGAGAATAATTTACCCATAGTCATAGCTGATAAGTTACTGGTCATAGATAGTGCTTGCCTTGTGATAAAGTCGGTAGATTTACTTAAAGCTGATGTGAAGCAGAGTTTACTAGTAGTTATTTATTTCAAATTTAAATTGTATTATCACCCACCTGGAATTGAGAATTGCCAGTTTATTTGGAAATGTCCAGATTATTTTATACCTCACCTCACATATTTCTTTACAATGAAAGTATCATGTGCCCCAAGTATATAAACCTCTGAAAGTAGATGCCAGGTCACCACTAAGAAAGATCTGACTAGAAACCCAAAGAGTTGGACATTTCTAAACATACAGCTCCTCTTCCCTATTGATGTCATCCTCAACCATCTTCCCCTGGATATTGGTAGGGAGAAAAAGCCACTTTTACATAGCAACCCTCTGGGTTTATCATAAAATTTATAAAGCTTCAGATTTAGGCAATTTGTGAGCCATTTCATTTCTGCAGGGGAAATAAAAACTAGCTCTAGGATTTCAGGCTTTCATATACTAGCCAAAATGAACCCCTCCAGGATGTTCTTCCAGAGTTCCCTCAAACAATCCCAACTTTCTCGAGGTCTCCCTTCTCAGAGGCCAGCAGCAGTAGCCCAATATGAGCTTCAGGGGTCTAACTGCTGGTGCTAGAAGGTCAATTGTTACTTGAAGTTTCCCAGAAGAAAAACTCAATGTCTTTTTATAAAGAAATTAAACATGTATTTTAAAAGGTGATATGTTCCCTCTGAAACTCTTTGTGCTTTTGGCAGAATGCATTCAAGCCAATTTGGGGGTAATATTCAGTCTTAAAACTGTGGCCACTAATCCACAGAAGCTGTTGACTTCTTTGAAGTTTTCTTTCACTATGAGCTGACATGGTTTTAGCCAAACTTGGCTTCAGGAGACCTTCAGAGATTGTTCTCTGCCCAGGTTGTGTGCTCTCTACATGGTGGTTGAGCCCTTGGCTCAAATTTCCTGGGGAGAACCAAGTTGCTCAAGTACAAGGCAGAGTAGATAAATGTTTCCAGCCCAGGGAGAGATTTGTGAGAGGAGTGTGCGTAGGGCTGTGTGTGTAGGGCTATGTGTGTGGAGTGGGTTTGAGTATGAATGGGTATGAGTAGATTTTGCTGAAATGAACCCATGAGATGTATATTGAAAAATTAAGTTGTACTAGTGTGTTCTAAACATTTACATTTGTCAGTCTAGAAATCACTTTGGTAATGACTATACAACGGTTACCAGTGGTTCTCAACCTTCTGGCCCTTTAAATACAGTTCCTCATGTTGTGACCCAACCATAAAATTATTTTCGTTGCTACTTCATAACTGTAATGTTGCTACTGTTATGAATCGTAATGTCAATATCTGATATGCAGGATGGTCTTAGGTGACCCCTGAGAAAGGGTCGTTCGACCGCCAAAGGGGTCGCGACCCACAGGTTGAGAACCTCTGGGTTATGCTCTATATATCATTGTTTCCCCAAGTAATTATTAGCTACCTTGAGATAATGATGAAATGATCTTGGTAAATGGTCTAATAAAAACTAGTGTCATGCCAAATTGACCTTGGGCAGCAATGAGAAAGTAGCACGTGAAAGTAGTTAAGTGTATTACCCAAAGTTCCCATTACTGTATTCAGACATCTAGCCTTACGATGCACTAATATTTCTCTTAAATAGGGTCATGGATCATTAATTCCCTGGCCTTGAAATCTCATTATTAAAAGTGTTACTTAGCAACTTTTAGACATTGAAGTGAATCCAAATAAGAAAAGCCAAAAGTTCTGTTGGTCTGTTCACTCTTATTGTGAAAAACGATTGATATCCTAAGCTGGAATATTTTTCATTTGCTTTCTTAGAATTATATTGTCTTGACTAGGTTAGGAAAAGTAAAATGTGCATTTTCTTGGCTCCCCTAGATCAGGAACAAAATCACAAACATATTGGTGTTCATCTCATGTGTCTGCTTCACTATTCTTCACACATGAAAATGGCTCTCTGCTCTCCTCCAAAAATGTTGGATTCAGTCTTGAAACAACACTATATGCTGTCTAATACTGGTTAGTGGATGCAAGAGGCCCAAATATGTCTATTTTTTTAATCTGCAGGTTTGATTCATTGTTTGCTTTTCTTTTTTGCTAAAAACAGTCATGTTGGTCTTGATTACTGCATGCCCATTGGTGTAGCCACTAGGACTGTCTAGAATGAGAACACCATCTCCATTGTGTTTCTACTCTACTTCAACATTTACCTATATTTAGGCACTTACCATCCTGTACTATACACTTATGCTTATATCCAGAGTTGACTTTGTGGGTGTGTGTAGTCATGCATGGCCACACTCATGGTTTAATGCTGCACTGTGGCTCTCTTGAAATTCTTAATTTTTGAAGCAGAGGCTCTGTATTTTTCATGTGTCCTCCCTCCCAATGCGTAGTGTGAGACCTGGCATATATTAAGACATCATAAATGTTTTGAAAATGAATGAAGGATTTACAAAGTCAGGTCTTATTTATCTTAACATGGATCATATTGTATGACATGTAATGTTAAATATGCTTTAAAATGCTTTGATGAGCCCAGCTGGCTTGGCTCAGTGGTTGAGTACCAACCTATGAACCAGGAGGTCACAGTTTGATTCTCTCTCAGGGCACATGCCTGGATTGTGGGCTCCATCCCCAGTGAGGGTTGTACAGGAGGCAGCCAACCAATGATTCTCTCTCATCATTGATATTTCTGTCTCTCTCTCCCTCTCTCTTCCTCCCTGAAATCAATAATATATATATTTCTAAGATTCGCGCAATAGGCCTTCCTTCCCCTGGCTGCTGGCACTGGTTTTTGGTCCGGCCGCAGCCGAGAAACCAAGCCTCTTCAGTCTTCAGTCTTCCCTCTGTGCCTGCGTATGCAAATTAACTGCAAACTTTGTTGGTTTAATTTGCATAGTCACTCTGATTGGCTGGTGGGTATAGCAGAGTGACACCAATTTGCATGTTTCTCTTTTATTAGTGTAGATATATATATTTAAAAAATAAATAAAGGGCTTTGATGAAATTACTTAAACAGAACCAAGTTTCGATATCAAAACTTTAAGATGATGGAAACATGACTTCAATTTAGTTATGACAGCCATTTAGTCTGAGAGGATATACCTTTGTTAGACATTTTCATAGAACACTTGGCTACCAATTTTAGATTCAAGTATTACTAAACAAGTATCAGTTGATAGTTGGTATAAAAAGAACTTTGAGACTTGGATATATTCCCTCAGACTCACTTTTGTGCTGTGTCAAATGTGAATACTGCTACTTGCTTATCATACCTCACAGTTTCTGTAGGGGAGATATCTACACTAATAAAAGACAAAGATGCTAATTGACCATACCTTCACTATGCCCACCAGCCAATCAGAGTGACTATATGCAAATTAATCCAACCAAGATGGCGGTTAATTTGCATATACTGGCTGGGAGTGAAGACTGAAGACAACGTGGAAGCGAAGTGCTGCAGAAGGGAGCAAAGTAGAGGCGGCGGAGACAGGAACGGAGCCAAGGTGGCGGAGGTGGGAGGCAGGAGGGAAACCAGCGGGGCGGCGGACCGGGAGTGAAGCCCGCCTCAACGGTTTTGCTCCCTTCTCTGCTTCGCTCCAGCTGCAGGAAGCCCTATTCTTGCAGGATCTTCCTGCAATGGGCCTCTAGTGTGTGTGTGTGTGTGTGTGTGTGTGTGTATCTGCAGATATACTAGATATTATATGCAAAGTGCTATGCTAGTGATCTGGAAACCAGTGATTTAAACCCAAGAGCCCTTTCTTTAGGGAATTTATAATCTAATTACAAGTATGAATTGTTCAGTCTAGTAGTAGGAGTAACCAGTGGTTGTTTGGATCACAGAGCAGAAGCACCACCATGACGAATTCATCAGGCTTCCCATTCCTATTGTAGACCTTAGGAACCTGCACTTTTAACTGCTCATACTTTCAGACAGTTTGGAACCTTAATTTTGGTCAGTTTTCACATTTGAAACAGTGACAAGAGACAAGGGTCCTTATTGTTCATTTTGTGTTTGTTCTCCTTTGAAAACATATAATTTCCAACAAAAATCATGGACCATAACTATCCCTGAATTGTATTTCTGAAGTTGAGACAGATTATGGGAAAACAGAGGGGGAAGGAGGGAGAGACAGAGAATATGAAGCTGCAGGGAAGGAGAGAAGCTGGGAGGGAGAGAGGATGGAATCAGGATCCTCTGGGAAGGTTCCATTATCTCTCATCTCAGCTTCCCCCATCGCCTTGGCTTGTGAAGTATTTGCTACTCACTATACTTCCTGGGTGAGGCCACTTGTTAAAGATTTTAATATCTTTGTACAAATTATAATAAACTCTCCCCCAAATCATCATCATCACAACCACCAAAGCAAAAGGAAGAAAGAGATTATATTTAAGAAGTAAGTCCAGCCCAGCCGGTGTGGTTCAGTGGTTGAGCATTGACCTATGAACCAGGAAGTCACGGTTCCATTCCCAGAGTACAGGCTTGATCCCCAGTTGGAGGTGAGCAGAGGCAGCTGATCAGTGATTCTCTCTCATCATTGATGTTTCTCTCTCTCTCTCCCTCTCTCTTCCTCTCTGAAATCAATCATATGTATATTATTTTTAAGACATCCATATAGTAATATAGAATTGGCACTCCTAAGAAATGCTGCCATTTTGGGTAAACTCAGGCATGTCCAAGATGTAAATCAAATCTGCCTTTAACTTGGACAGTTTGAGTTTTATGTGGAAGAACACAGAAAAAATTGCTCAGGTAATAATAGCCCAGAGATTTCTGCAAAGCAGATGTGAGATGGGGGTAGGAATAAACCAATCCTATCTCTCTTATCTGGGTCCCAATTTCCTGTAACTCCATTGTCTAGTGAATCCAGACCAGATTTTGGACTTGCTTAAACTTTACCCAACCTTCAACTATACAATTTTTATGTAGTTTTATATTTAATCATCACAGAATCATAGGGTCAGTTTGTGGTAGCTTTTTTCCAAAATTATTCTGGGATATGTTTGGATTGGCATTTAAGCATCAGTTTTATTTGTCCTGGAGTGTAAATCAAATAAAGAATCACTTTTGGGTCGATTCAGACCCAAATATCTTTCATATAGTCAAAGTTTGTATATAGCAGTAGAATGTTTTATATTTTAGTTCATTTTTATAAAATACTGTTTGTACATCAAGGAAATATTTTAAAACAAATCAACGAAATGTTTTTTTAATCATGTTTTAGACTCAATCAGTACTGTGGAGTTAAAAAATCATATAATTTGAGAAAATATATTTAATAATTGGTGCCAATTTTTAGATGGTGGTCTTTAGAATTTTCTAAATTTCCTAATTAGGGTGTAGCAAATTTAATGACAAAGAACTACACACAAGCAGCTAATTACAGTGGAACACCACTGATATTGAGGAGCTAAAGAAAGGGTAACTAACATACCATCCACTTTGCCTGTTGCTATTCCACAAAACACATCAGAGTTCAAAACTATAAGATGAAACACATTCAGCCAGCCTATTTTCCAAAGCTCAACAGTCTGTGTTTTTGAAATGCACTAATTTAAATTTAAAGACACATATTTAATGTTCCCCTTTGTAGGTTTTCAGCAGCAAACACACATGGAGTCACCATCTGTTTTTAGCCTGGTTCATTACCAATTCATCTCCTGTGCTGTATTATCAGATCAAGAGGGTGGACATAAATTTGGCCACCTGGGCACTGGTGTCATTAACGTGCACCCCAGCCACACACTCATAAAGTGGTTTTGCTTGGAGCTGTAACTTCGTGGTGCTTCCTTTTTCCATTTGATCAATGTTGAGTTTTGCTCAGTAAGCTCTTAATAATGTAATTTTGAAACAAACTAGAGAACACCAAGAGCTTTCAGGGGTATTTTGCCTACAAATCCATGAGAAAATGATTTGTGTTTTTAGGGATGGACACAAACTGATAGAACCAAGCTGGTAGAAATAGAATCAGAGAGAAGAGACATGCAGGAAGAGAGAGAGAGAGAGAGAGAGAGAGAGAGAGAGAGAGAGAGAGAGAGAGAGAGAGGGGGGGGCTTTATATTTCTATGAATGTGTGCAAGTGTGGAAGAGTTCAGACTGTTTCAATGTAATTTTTAGTGTGGCTCATGATTGAAAATGGGGGAGCCCTTGTATTTTCTTTGTTGTAAAGGAAATCCCTAGCTATTCATCTCAAATCACTTAGTTCATCACAAAATCAAGGTGTCACATTTAAAACAGATGTTTAATTTCTAATTAAAAGTTTGACCAAGTGTCACTTTGGGAACTATATTGAATTGAAAACTAATCTAATAAATTATGAAGTTAATTAAAACAGATAAATTGCCCTGATTTTTTTCTACCCCTTTTAAACATTGAACAAAATCGCAGAAACACAGTTATCTTAAAAATATGATATGAAGTAATTTATAATAATCACATGTTTTATAGAAATTTAATATTATAATTGAAAATCATATAAATAATATAAAAGTTCTCATTCCTGACTCTCATAAAAATTTTCTTAGGATTCTGGGCTGATTCAGATTTTAATAATCAAAATATCACAAAATGTTAGACCATTAATAGAATCCTTTGCTGAATAGCTACTATAGCAATTTTGAGGAATAAAAAGATGGAATACAGAACTTGAACTCTTATCTCAAGGGATTTATAATCCAGTTGGTAAGATAACTTTATTCGATCATTGAATAAAGTTAAAGCATTTTATTTTAAAATGTTACCAAGTCTCAAAGTATATTAACTGTGGAAATTCAGAGAAGTAGGCTACCAATGGTAACTTAGAAGAGTAAGGCTACAAGGAGGAGGTAATAACCAAGGGGAACATTGTGAGGGATGGTGTATTAGCCTTCTAGGGGTGCCATAACAAAATGCCCTAGACCAGGCAGCTTAAACAACAGAAATATTCCATTGTGTAATAGGCCACATTTTTGGATCCATTCTTCCATTGATGGATGTTTCCATACCTTGGCTATTGTGAATAGTACTGCAATGAAAATGGAAGTGCTAATATCTCTTCAAGATAGTGATTTCCTTTTCTATGGATATATATCTAGAAGTGGAGTTCTGGATCATATGGTAGTTCTATATTTCATTTCCTGAGGATCATCCATGCTGTTTTCATAGTGGCTGTACCAATTTACATTCCCATTAACAGTGTGTAAGGGTTCCCATTTATCCAAATTCTCACCACTGTTTATCTTTTGTCTTTTTAGTTATAGCTATCCAAACAGGTCTGAGTTGATGTCTCATTGTGGTTTTGATTTGCATTTCTTTGATGATTAGAAATGTTGAGCATCTTTTCATGTACATGCTTCAGGGTCTTTTGTTGGCCATTTGTATGTGCTTTTTTTGGAAAAATGTCTATTCAGGGTCTTTATCCATTTTTGAATCAGATTGTCATTTTGCTATTGAGTGGTATGTATTCTTTATACATGTTAGATATTAATGCCATATCACATATGTGGTATGAAAATATTTTCTCATTCCATAGGTTGCCTTTTCATTTTATTGATAGTTCCCTTTCATGTGTAGAGCTTTTTATTTTTAATTTATTTATATTTTTGATCCTCACCTGAGTATATTTTTTCCATTGCTTTTCAGAGAGAAAGGGAAGGAAGGAGGGAGGAAGAGAGAGAAAGAGAGAGAAACATCAATGTGAGAGAGGCACATTGACTAGTTGCCTCCCAGATCAGGGGCTGGGAGTGAACCTGAAACCCAGGTACATGTCCTTGACCGAGAATCGAACTCTCAACCCTTCAGTGCATGGGTGGACACTCTAACCACTAAGGAACACTATCTGGGCTGTGCAGAGATTTTTAGTTTGATGTAGTACCATTTATTTATTTTTATTTATTTTTAATGTAGTTTATTTATTTCAGAGAGGAAGGGAGAGGAGAGAGAGATAGAAACATCAATGATAAGAGAGAATAATTGATCAATTGGTTGCTTCCTGCATGCACCGCCCCCCCCTCCTGAAGTGGGGATCGAGCCTGCATCCTGGGCATGTGCTCTGACCAGGAATGGAACCATAACCTCCTGGTTTATAGGTCTACACTCAACCACCAAGCCACACCAGCCAAGCTATTTTTATTTTTGTCTTCCTGTGTCTATGATAATTTTATTCTTTGCAGTATTTTTATTTATGTTTTAATCATTTTTTATATTCTTAAAAAAGTCCCTTTAACATTTCTTATAATACTGGTTTGATGGTGATTAACAACTTTAGCTTTTGCTTGTCTGAGAAGCTCTTCTGTCCTTTGATTCTAAATTATAGCTTTGCTGGGAAGACTAATCTTAGTTGTAGGTCCTTGCTTTTCATCACTTTGAATATTTCGTATCAATCCCTTCTGTCCTGCAAAGTTTCTGTTGAGAAATCAGCTGATAGTCTATGGAAGCTCCCTAGTAGGTAAGTAACTGCTTTTCTCTTGCTACTTTTAAAATTCTGTCTTTGTCTTTAACCTTCTGCATTTTTATTATGATGTATCTTGGTGTGGGCCACTTTGGATTCATCTTGTTTGGGATTCTCTGTGCTTCTGGGACTTGTATGTCTATTTCCTTTGCCAGGTTAGGGAACTTTCAGTCATTATTTCTTCAAATAGGTTTTCAGTCCCTTGCTCCCTTTATTCTTTTGGTACCTCTATGATGCAAATGTTGTTATGCTTGATATTGCCCCAGAAGTTCCTTAAACTATCCAAATTTTTATAATTCTTTTTTCCTTTTGCTGTTCTGATTGGGTATTTTCCACTACCTTGACTTCCAAATCATTAATTCATTCTTCTGCTTCATCTAATCTGCTGTTGATTCCATGTAATGTATTCTCTATTTCATTTATTGTATTTTTTACTTCTGACTGGCTCTTTTTTTCATGGTGTTTATGTCCTTTTTCATGTTTGCTATCTCTATGTGTAAGTTCTAAGTTTATTGAACTTCCTTATAGCCTGGGCTTTGAACTTAATATCTAATATATAGCTTACCTCCATTTTGTTTAGTTCTTTTTCTGGAGTTTTTCCTGTTCTTTCAGTTGGGACATGTCTTCTCATTGTGG
Source organism: Myotis brandtii (assembly GCF_000412655.1). Classification (NCBI taxonomy): domain Eukaryota; kingdom Metazoa; phylum Chordata; class Mammalia; order Chiroptera; family Vespertilionidae; genus Myotis; species Myotis brandtii. The sequence goes on along the minus strand of NW_005360891.1, from coordinate 3,967,230 downwards.
CTGCCTACCCCTCCCCTCATATCCCCCCTATATATTAGGTAGATCTGCTATGTCTCTCATCTTGGCAGAGTAAATTTATATATTAGGTGTCCTGTGGGGCCCAGTGGTATAGACTCAGTGGTCACTTCAGTTGGGTACTCCAGGGGTGTCCCTTGTGTAGATTGTGTGTGCCCTCTTGTTGTAGTTGAGTGTCGATTGCTGTTTGCACATCAGTGGGTGATATTAACTCTCAGGATGACTGACTGTGTGGACTTGCTGTGATTACAGATGATGAGCTGGATTTGCTTTAGCAGGGTTCTGGTGACCACTGAATCATTTGTGACACTAATTGGGTGGTGCTCCCATATGTTCTGAAGCCAGCCACTGGGTTTGTTGCTTCTGGGGCCTCTTGGGAGGGTCCCTGGTGCAGGCCAAGATCAGCTCCTGATAGGAGCTACAAAGTGCCTGTGCTTCGCTTGGGGATACCTGGGAGAGGCCATGCTGCCAACCAAGGCTGGCTTCCACTACTCTGGTTTCAGGGTTGCTTAACAAGAGACACAGGGCATGCTTAGGTCTGCAACTGCTTGTTTGGGGTTTGTGGACCTTCAAGAGATTATATGAAAATCTGCAACTTGAGCCAAGGCAGGCTGCTTGTAAGGAATAGCACTGAGAGAGGTTTCTGCCTGGAATGAAAGTTAGGTGGAGCAGGGTCTAAGGCAGTGGTTCTCAACCTTGGCTGCACATTAGAATCACCTGGGAATCTTTTTAAAATTCTGATTTCTGGGCCTCATCCTCTGGAAATTCTGTTTCTTTGTTATGGGGTGGGGCCACAACATTAGTAACAAAGAAACAGTTACACGTGCAGTGCGATTGAAACTTCGTGGCCCATGCGCAGAAGTCAATATTTTGTGGAAGAGCCACACTCAAGGGGCCAAAGAGCCGCATGTGGCTTGTGAGCCGCAGTTTGCCGACCACTGGTCTAAGGGAATTACCAGGGTGAGATGAGTATTGTTACTTTGATGGAGACTCAGATTTGATATTTGCCTGCATCTGCCAGCTGTGTGAGAGGAGAGCTGAACAAAGGAACAATGGTCCCTGCCAGCATGTTTGTCCTATGGAGAGCTGCCCCTTCAGTCCTTACCCTGAAGGCAGATAATTGAGTTCCTCTACATATATCCCTCTTGCTTTGCAAGCTGCCCAGTGTGGGTATGGGACTCCTCACTCCCCATTGTGTACCTCTGTTACCAAGATATCCTTCCCGATTCTAAACTATCACATATGGGTAGGGACCATCCTGTTTCGTGTCATCATCCCTCCTACCAGTTTCAATGTGGCTTCTTCCTTTATCCTGCATTATAGGAGTTCTGTTCAGCTAGTCTTCAGGTGGTTCTCAGTGGTGCTGGTTCTTTAATTTAGCTGTGATTTTGGTGTGGTCATGGGAGGAGGCAAGCACAGCATCTACCAACTTTGCCATCTTGAGAAGAAGTCACCCCATATGTTTTCCTGTAGGAATCTTATGATTTCAGGTCTTACATTCAAGCCTTTAATCTATGTGGGGTTAATTTTTGTATATGGTATAAGATAGGGATCCAGTTTTATTATTTTGCATGTGTCAATACATTGTCTCACTACCATTAGTGAGGAGACTATCTTATGCGCATGTCTTGACTCCTTTGTCATAAATTAATTGATCCTATATACCTGGGTTTATTTATGGGCTTTATTCTGTTCCATTGATTTATGTATATGTTTTTGTGCCAATACCATACTCTTTTGATTACTATAGCTCTATAATATAGTTTGAAATAAAAGTGTGATGGCTCCAGTTTTGTTCATCTTTGTCAAGAATGCTTTGGCTATTCAAGGTCTTCTATGGTTCCACAAAAAATTTAAGATTATTATTCTATTTATGTGAAAAGTGCCATAAGGATAGTATTGAATCTATAGATGACTTTAGGTAGTATAGCAATATAAATTCTTTCAATCCATGAGTATGGAGTATCTTTTCATTTATTTGTATCTTCTTCAGTTTTTAGTGTATAGATCTTTAGCCTCCTTGGGTAAATTTATCCCTAAATATTTTATTCTTTTTGTTGTTGTTGTTGCTATTATAAATGAGATTTTCTTATTTTCTTTTTCTGACACTTTGTTAGTGTATAGAAATGCAACTGATTTTTGTGAGCTGATTTTTTTTATCCTGCAACTTTACCAAATTTGTTCTAACAGATTTTTGGTGGTCTTTAGGGTTTTCGATCTGTAATATTATGTCACTTGCAAAGAGAGACAATTTTACTACTTCCTGTTTAATCTATATGCCTTTTATTTGCTTTTCTTGCTGAACTGCTCTGGCTAGAACTTTCAGTACTCTGTTGAATAGCAGACATCCTTGTCTTGTTTCTGATCTTCAAGGATAAGCTTTCACTTTTCCACCATTGAGTATGATGTTAACTGTGAACTTGTCATCTATGGCCTTGGTTATGTTGTGGCATGTTCCCTCTATACCAATTTATTGAGAGATTTTATCATGAAAGAATATTGAATTTTGTCAAATGCTTTTTCTGCATCAATTGAGATTATCATATGATTTTTACCCTTCATTTTGTGAATATAGTGATCACATTGATTGATTTGTGGTTGTTGAGCCACCCTTACATCCTAGAATAAATCCCACTTGATCATAATGCATGATCCTTTTAAGGTACAGTTGAATTCAGTTTGCTAATATTGTGTTGGGGATTTTTGCATCAGAAATATTGCCCTGTAATTTTCTTTTTTCATAGTGTCCTTGTCTGCCTTTGGTATTGGGGTATGCTGGCCTTGTATAATGATTTTGGAAGTGTGCCATCCGATATTTTTTGGAATAGTTTGAGAAGGATTGTACTCTTCAGCTCTATGATTTCTCTTTGGCACTTTTTTATTTTCTATCTCTGTTAAAATTCTCATTTTGTCACACATTGTTCTCCTGACCTCAGCAAGCATTTTTACGGTCGTTATTTACTAGAGCTCTCTATCAGGTAAATTGCTTATCTCCATTTTGCTAAAATCTGTTTCTGGATATTTATTTTGTTCTTTTATTTGAAATATATTTCTTTGTCCTTTGTTTGAAATGTATTCCTATTCTCTTTACTCTCTGTGTTGGCTTCTGCACATTAAGATAAAACAGCCAGCTATCCCAATCTTGACAGCGTGGTCTGTATAGGAGACAAACCTCATCAATCTGTTTGGCCTGAGCTCTTGGTTGTCTCTCAAACATTTGTGATTGTCTAAACTGCCTTCTTTGTTCTTAGTGTCTCCCAGTAGCAGAGTGTGTGCCAGGACCTATCAGTGTACCTAAGGGAGAGATTGCACTTGGCTCCTAGATCAAGCTGACTGGAAGCCAGACCCTCAGGAGGCATCTTGGAGAATACATAGTTAAGCCCCTTCCAGGGAGAAACTGAGAGATGGACATTTTTGCCTGCTCCCTCTGTGCTAGGCTGGGTTTACAGCTGCTGAGGGTGGATTCTGAGAAGATTAAGAACTGCTTCTTTGTTTGTTACAGTCCTATGGGACTTGTGAATGCAAGCCCCTTTGGCAATCAGAGCCAGCCAATTGGAGGCCCATCCCTCCTAGGCAGTCATGAAAACTGGGTCATGAAATATCTGTAAAAGGGAGAGATACTGGTGACTTGTAGTGGGCTACAGGGCGAAGATGGTGGAGCAATTTGCCTGTTTCTCTGGTCTCTGGGATCACAGGCAGCCCCTAGATGTGTGCTAAATTAGAAGCCTGAACCTCAGGCAGCAGCAGCTTTCAAAGTATGCAGCTGGACCCCTTTGGGGGAAAGACTGAAAGATGGGCAATTTTTCAGTTTCCTCTGCACTGTGCCCTAGGGGCATAGCCATGGGAGTGTTCCCATTTATTAACTACTGGCTCTTTTTTATTTTATTTATTTATTTATTTTTACTGTAGTCTTGTGAGTCTTCTGGATAAAGCCTTGTTGGCTTTCAAAGCAAGGTATTTTGAGGTCCCTTTTCTCAGGGAGTCTTAAAGTTGGGGTGCTAAATCTTTCCCTTCCCAGGGAGAAGCTGGGAGTTGGGAGTTTCCTCTCGATTGAATGGCACTGTGCTGGGGGTAGGGGTTAGGTGAGGGGAGTATGGGAACCTTAATCCTGGTTGGCCTCTCACTAGTAGCATTCTGTAGGTTGCCTACACTTGTTGAATATGGTAGGTATGTGGAGAAAACCTATGAAGATTATGTGCACCTTGGCCATCTAACAATATTGTAGAAATCTTTGAAAAAGTTTTACAATAAGTTATTTTACCACCATCATCAGAATGCCAATATCTTTCATAAAGTGAGAGAGATGCTTCATTAAAAGTAGATGTTGTTGTTCTAATTCTAAACTTTTATGTAAGTTATTTATTCTAGTCAAATATCATTTTGACTTTTCTGCTTTTCTTTATCTACTGATCATGTTTCCACTAATAAGTAATATAGTTTCTTGATCCCATGAAAAACAGCATTACAGAATAATGTTGGCCATACTAAGGTACCAATAACCTCACAACTTCAGTGGCTTAGTAGAATAAAGGTTTATTTCCTTGCTCGTGCAAAGTCTGAGTTAGGTTGGGCAATTACCCAAGGCAACTCTTTTCGAGGCAGTGACTTAGATGCAGGCTGCTTTCACCTTGTAGCTCTATCTTTGTGATCCCAGCCATATGGGAAAAGAAATTGTGCAGAACTGGTACTTGCTCATAAGTGACCCAGCCTTGCAGTTTCATGTAATTCCCAATCAGATTCCTTTGGTTAAAATAAATCACAAGGCTTCATCTAATTACAAGAGAACTGAGAAATGGGCGGCTGCTTGGTGGTCAGAAAGGAAAGAACTAGATGTAACTAAGCACTAGAAGTCCCTGTCACATTTAGTTTTCCCAGGTGGTAATTATAGGAAAGAGTAAACTTGGGAGAAGCATGTGTGATTGGAAAAAAGATTAAGATCATATTTATTTTATTAAAAAGTGTCATGCGAGTACCTAAAACTTTAGTTATCCTATTTTACATACTGAACTCTGAAAAAAAACTTTTAACACTTATCTCACTTTTTAGTTAAATACCGTGATTGTAGGTGTCTCTGTTCAAACATGTATGCTCTTATGTCCAAGAGTTGTTACCAAAGTATTTCAATAATTACAAGTTTTAAAAATCCTCATTGTTGAAAATTACAAACCCAAGGACCTATAATTCACAAACTAGTTTTGTTGTCCATTTGACATATTTTATTAAATTTGAAAGAAATAAAGGAAAATTCTTTGTAGGGTCATTGAGATAATTATTTCATCATAAACGTAGATGAAATTGGTAGGTGATATGGTAACCTGAAATTAAGTATCATTATCACATTTATGTGAAGAGTAGTTTCGAAAGTTTTTAAGCATTGACTTATTTTACGTTCTTTTTACATCAAAACCATTTTCAAGGAGCTTTTAAGTTTTGCTCTTGTAGTGTACAATGAGGAAAAATATTTGAGAAGTCCAAACTCCGTAATTATTACAAATTTTTCCTAATTGCCCTTCACTTACCCTGATATTTTTATTCTAAAATAAGAGGCAAAGAGAACTATGTAAGTCTTGAATCCCTTGGTCACTCTTAGTGACTTACCTGCTCCTGGTTTTCCTCCCTGGACACTTTGTCATAATCTTTCTCTTGGTGCCTCCTTCTCTGGTCAACATCTAAGGCTTGGTGCCTCTAAGGCTCTTTTTCTCCTTGTACATTCTCTCTCTGGTCAGCCCATAAAGTTCCTTGGTACTAAGTGCCATCTATATACTGATATCCCACAAATAGTGTATTTCTAGTCCTGAATTTTTCCCTAAACTCCAGGTTTATATCCAGTTGCCTGCTTGGTATTTCTACATAAATATCTTAACAGGCACGTTAAACTTAGCATATGAAAAATGGCTTATTTTTATTCTCCAGTCTTCCGCATATTCCCTATATGTTCTGTTGCTTAGGGCAAGAAACCTAGGAGACATATTGGTTTCCTTTTTTTTCCCTTCACCACTACCCACTCCATGCAACTCACCAGCAAGTCTGTGGGTTCTTCTGCCAAACTGTATCCTGAATCCAAACACTTCTCTCCTCTGCTGCCACCCACCAGCCCACGTCACACTAATTCTCATCTGATTACTGCAAAAATCTGGTCTCTCTGCCTTCATTCTGAACATCCACCTTCCACACAGCAGCCCAAGTGAATATGGCAAAAGAATCTGATCACATCATTAAGCTGCTTAAATCCTCCACTGATTATCTAAGCACTTAGATCGAATCCAATCTTTCACCTTCATGTTTCCATGTCTTGGCTATTGTGAATAATGTTGCAGTGAACATAGGGGTACATATACCTTTATAAATAGGTGTTTTCAAAATATTGGGGGAGATACCCAGAAGAGGGATTGCTAGGTCATACAGTAGCTTGATTCTTAACTTTTTGAGGAACTTCATACTGTTTTCACAGAGGCTGCACCAGTTTAACATTCCCACCAGCAGTGTGCCAGGGTTCTCTTCTCTCCACATCCTCTCCAACACTTTTTATTTCTTGTTTTATTGCTAATAGGCATTCTAACAGATGTGAGGTGGTGTCTCATTGTGGTTTTGATTTCCATTTCCCTTATACCTAGTAAAGTTGAGCATCTTTTCATATATTTATGGGCCATATCTTCTTGGGAAAATTGTTCAGGCTCTCTGCCCATTTTTTTTAATTGGATTGTTTGGTGGGCAGGGGTTGGGGGAGGGTTGGTGTTGAGTTGTATGAGTCTTTATATATTTTGGATATTAGTCCCTTATCAAGGTATTGCTTGCAAATCTCCCATTCAGTCAGATATCTTTTTGTTTTGTTGATAGTTTCTTTTGCTGTGCAGAAGCTTTTTAGTGGGACATAGTTCTATTCATTTATTTTTGCTTTTATTTCCCTTGCCTTTGAGGTTAATTCACAAAAAATGCTCTGAGACCAGGTTTAGCACCTATATTTTCTTCTATGTATTTTCAGTAAGTGGTATTGGGGAAATTGGAAAGCCACTGCAAAAGAGTGAAACTAGACTTTCTGATACCATAGACAAAAGTTAACTCAAAATATCTAAATCTTTGACACATTTTTCAGACTGTTCAACCTCTAAATCAGATTTAATCTGTTTACCACCTACTTTCAAAGCCATAGTTCCTGTGATATCTCTGCCTTCATGATTCAAGGGCTATCAACTAATGTGGTTACCAAAGGAACCCTTGGAGATTTTATAATAATGATCATCACAGTCCAGTCAGGCTTTTCTTGATCCCCACAAGATACACAGAGGAAGAGGAAATTAAAAGGGCACTGTATTCAAGTGAAAAATGTTTAATATTTTATTCCACATGGAACAGGATAGTATTTAAACAAGAGAATAGCAGAACAAATATATTCATAGAAAAATAAATGGAGACGCATAAATAAGAAGTTGGAGTGACTGAAAGTGGGATAAGAATATTTAGGAGGAGGATGAACAGTTCAGAAGAGAAAAAAAGAGGACCAAACAGGGTTAGGACAAAGCAAGTGAAAAGGTGGGGAGAAATTCAACAATGTTTCTGAGGTTGATAGAGTCTAATAATGCATTAGACTTAGAGACAATGGGAGTATATGATGAATATACGAGTTTTTCTTTAATCAACTAAGTAGGTAGAGAATTTGCTTCTTTAATCTTGAGTCTATCTCTGCACTTCTGTGCTTGTTAGCATCACAAAGAACTATATTACCCAGGCTCTCTAGTTTCCAGGCAGGTTTAGGCAATGGCAGATGCTGGTGGGGGACTGGAGGTTGGAAGGTTGGAAGAAGCCAAGGTATTTTTCTCTCACTTTGCCTCAGACAACATTTCTTAGGGTGACCAGATTTCTTCCAAGATTTCAGCTCCCTCCAGACAAGCTTTTTGTCTTTGGTTCCAGTTTCCTCGGTGGTCATAGCTCTAGCCTCAACTATTTTCCAGCTCTCGTTGGACGGCCTTGCCTTCTACCTTCTGGAAACTTCACCACTCTTGTTATCCCTCTTGCCTTATGGGTGATAATGGCTTCCTGCTGTTGCTAATCTCTAGATTGTCTTGCCATCACCATGCTTCTTGTTTCCTTTATTACCTATGTAATCAATTCCAAGTGTTAAATTCCCTGTTTGAAATACCTAGACTAGTATATGTCCTTGACTAGACACTGACTGATACAGTCATAAGTTAAGTTTTCAATACATTGAACTTGAGATAAGTGTGGGGCTCCCTGGTCAAGATATTTTAGAAGATGCTTAGAAATAGTTACCAAAGACCTGGCAACAGAAATTGGTTTGGAAAGCACCAACCTGCCGGTGGTATTTGAAACCATAAGGTTAGACTTCCCAAGTGGAATGAGGAGATGAAAAGATTAAATAGTGAACTAACCTCTGATATATCAATATTTTAAATTTAGGCTTAGAAATAGCTTGACAACTGAAAAGGAGGAGCCAGAGAAGTAGGAAACCCAAGGTAGGAATGTCACAGAAGCCAAATGAGAAATGAAATTCCTAAAGTAATGGGAACAGTAGAGTCAAACTTTATGTAAATAACAGATAGGGTCCTAGCCGGCTTGGCTCAGTGGATAAAGTGTCAGCCTGCGGACTGAAGGGTCCCAGGTTCGATTCCGGCCAAGGGCACATGCCTGGGTTGCGGGCTCAATCCCCAGTCGGGGGTGTGCAGGAGGCAGCCGATCAATGATTCTCTCTCATCATTGATGTTTCTCTCTCTCTCTCCTTCTCCCTTTCTCTCTGAAATCAATAAAGAAATATATATATTTTTTAAAAATAGCAGATAGGACACATAAAAAGGGATCGAGGCCGTTAGACAAACATTTTGCTTGAATTTAGCAAGTGAAATGTCATTGCTACTTTTGTCAGAACAATTACAATACAGTTGTGGGGAAGAAACAAGATTATGATGAGTTAAGATGAAAATGGAGAATGGGAGAAGGTTGAAGACATCAGTGAATGTCAACTGTTTTTTCAGGATACTGCACAATGAAGAACTTTTAAAAAAAGAGAACTTTACGTCACAGGGAGAGGAAGGAGTGAAGAAAGGCATGGATACTGAACATCCCACAAAAGTAAGAGGGAATGGGGTCAAATGTAGAAGTGGAATAATTGGTTATGCCTTTGAAAGGAGAGGAAGGATGATGAGGTTGATTAAGATATAGATACGTTTACAGCAGGGGTCCTCAAACTACGGCCCGCCGGGCCACATGCAAATACAAATATTTTATTTGTTCCCATTTTTTTTTACTTCAAAATAAGATATGTGCAGTGTGCATAGGAATTTGTTCATAGTTTTTTTTAAAACTATAGTCCGGCCTTCCAACGGTCTGAGGGACAGTGAACTGGCCTCCTGTTTAAAAAGTTTGAGGACCCCTGGTTTACAGGGTTGCTAATTATGCCTTTTCTAACATGGTATTAGCAAGTAGTATTCACTGTGTACAAACTTCTTTAAAATGAACAGAAGTATTATTTACTTCTCTTGCTTTCAGCTCCCCTTTAAAGCAAAAAAAAAAAAAAAGTTGGAGAAGGAATCACATGCTTGAGGCTAAGTGTTAACTTTTCTCCAATGTCTCAAGCAAGACATGAAAATTCCATGTTTGCAAACATGACTGATATTAGCATCTTGGAAAACAAGAACATTTATAAAATTGGCTTTTCTTAAGTGCTGATTTGTCAATTTTTATTTCTTGTGTTGAGGATATTTAAAATGTATAATCTTGGCAACTTTCACATATGCAGTTAACTATGTATTAACTATAGTCACCATGCTGTACCTTAGATCCCTATGACTTTCATTTTATAACTGGAAGTTTGTACTTTTTGATCACCTTCTCCCAATTTACCCATCTCCCACTCAAACCTCTGAATTGTGAAAGTTGTAGTCCCACCTTTTACTTTTACAGACACTAAGCTACATGAAACTATTGGGAAGAAAACCAGTTTCATATATTCTACTCATATATATTGTATACAGTATAGGAATGGTATATCTATTTGTGGGAAACCACCAGATCTTTTTGTAACTGCCCTGAAGTTACAAATTACACTGTAGCATATGTGTGTGTTACAGCTGTATATCAATTCCCATGAGAATAAAAGTTTGAGCAAATAATGTCCAGGCATCAAACAGTAAATTGAAGGGAATTGATGCTTTCATACACATATTCATATTTTTTTTGAGAAATGAATATTTTTAAATAATTTAAATATCCAGGGACAGAGGTAGTTAAAAAGAATAACAGGTAACAACTTATGTAGTGCTTAGTATGTATCATGCTGTGTTGACCATATTTTATGCATTTCACCTGATTTAATCCTCAAAACACAATCCTATACATACAGCCCTTAAAACACAGCCCTGCAGGTAGGTAATACTGTTACCTTCATTTCACAGATGAGTAAACAGACCTGGATAAATTAAATAATTTACCCCAAGCTATTCTCAGTCTATACTGGAACTCAGTATGGCTCTAAAAGTTCCTCTTTTTTTCTAATTTTATTTTTTTCCTTTTTATTCAATTTATTAGAATGACAATGATTAACAAAATTATACAGGTTTCAGGTGCACAAATCCATAACAAATCATCTGTACACTGTATTGTGTGTTCACCACCCCAAGTTTCTATCCATCACCATTTATCCCCCTGCAGTCTGTGTCCATGAATTCCTTTTGCTCAATCCCCCCAGCCTATTCCCTACCCCCACCCTAGAGTTTGTCTCTATTTTGCTTGTTAGTTCCTAAAACCTCCACTCTTAATCACTCCACTACCATGTAATTTATAGCTAACCTAGTTAGTGCCTGAGATGTAGTTACTAGCATAGGTTTGAAAAATTTGTTTTCCTTTTTTTAAGGACCATCATTTGAGGGTAGAGTTTAAAGTGTTGGGTTTTTTCCTAAATATATCTCAAAAGAAAAGTAAATTTCCACAAATACTTTTGAAGTTTTTTAATGCATGAAAAGAACATCCCAGAAACAGAACAGGTATTGACTTATTAACGATGAAGCACTATACAAGAGCCCCCTCCCTGCTTAGTAATAGGAATATAGTGTAAATAGACGTGAAAGGAGGTGAACACTTCAGGATTAAATGCAAACCCTAAAGTTGAATACAACATTCATATATGGCTTATCTCATATCAATATTTTCATAATGGTGTATATGACATTTATATTTATTGGTAAGATGCTTTTGACTCAAAAGTTAACCAAAATACCAAAATGCTGTGAAGAGGTAGTTTTGCCAATGCAAGGTGAGAGAAAGGCTTTACCTTGCTTTGTTTTTTCCTCAAAAATCTGCAACCATTTCTTTTGGATCATCCAGGAAGATAATGATGCTTTTAGAAGTAGCCAATTCAAAATTCTTTAAGAGTTGATTCCCCCAAGGGGACAAGGATGTTTTTGAAAGCACAACTCTGAAACCATTCCCTAGGAGCTCCCATGCTGTTCCTGCCCATCTCAGATATGAAATACATTCTGGCTCCATGGGGACCTGTTAAGATCTGACCAGCAGTTGTAGGAATTTATCTTGTTTTCTCCTTAGATCCAAAGCATAGTCTTATGAGGGTAACTCCTACAGTGACCCAAGAATACTGGTAGGTGCCCTGTCACTGTAAGTCAGGGACTGCTTTAAATGATGCATATACACATACTGAAGTTTGCAAAGTTCTCTAGCTGGCCTGTGAAGTTGCATGACGAGTACTAGGAATGGCTGCATGTAATTCCTCGTGTTTCAGGTGTTTCGTGATGTCATCCCATCTTAGACTCAAAGGGACTTCTGGTTTCTGACTGCCAGATGCTGCTTTATCTTGTGAGGAGATACTCACATTCTTTGACACCGATCATTTGACCCTATGTACAAACTAGCTTATCCTATCCTTACAGTGAGAAATAAGCCCACAAAGAAAAGAAAAGGTAAGGTTCAAGGGGCAACAAAACATTTGTCAATTCTCAAAACTAGAACAGCCATTTACTGGACAACAGTTAGGAACCACTAAAAAACAAAGTGACATCTATTAATCAGGCATGACTTGTTACACATAAGAGAGCATAAATATACAGTAAATAAGAGGTTTATGCATAGCCCCAGCGGAATATGTACATTTCAGAGCCGCTGTGAAACTGAGCAGGAATTCCTGCAGCATATCCCCAGCTAAGAACAGTTCCATCCTGCAACAGCTTGGAAGGGAACAGATGCCGAGAACATGTGGTAACATTAAGCAGATATCCACATACATGTATCCTTGACAGTGCACAATGTGAGAAATAGAGGGCACAAGTGAAATAGCACTTTGCCTGTTGAGCATCTTCCTTCCCATAAATATGCACGAGTCCGTTCTCCAATGGGGGTCTGCAGCCTCACACTTGGCGGTGCACACTGAGCCCAGTCCCGTGCTGTACACTCACTCCTGCTTCCTCCGATTCAGGTCACGAGCTCCCACCTTCACAGTCTCCAGCTGCAAATCAAAGCATAAATAACAGAGGCCATCGGGGCTCCTCCTTTCACAATGTCACTGGGAACGGATACCGGTCAGAGCAGCACAAACACCGCGCACCAGTGTCCGGGAGTGGAGAGTAGCTTTGTGCACTTTTGCAAAAAACAAACAAAAAAACCCAAAAATCCACCCGACGTGTCTCTTATTTTACTGGTTTGCCCTGTCTGTAGCGAGGAAGACACTGTGCTGCTCCTGGGCTCTTTCGGTCAGCTTCCTCTTCTTCTTCTTGTTCTTCTTCTCCTTCGCCTTTGGCCCTCTCTTCCCTACAATGGCGGGGAGAGAGAGAGAAATAAAGACGTGAGAGAAAAGGCTCTTTTTCTAGGAAAGAAAACATAAAACATTAAGAGTTTTACACAAAGCCCATCTGGAAAACATCACCTATGGAAAAAGCAGCCTCAAAGAGAAAATTGTTCACATTAATTTTGACGGAATAATAATAATTTACTAAATTGGATATGCTGTCTAAACCAGAGACTGATCTTCCTGTTACAGGGAACTGGCATATTTAAACACCTCCCAGCAGCCTGATCAGTCTTGCAAATATCATCCTGCCACAAAAATTTCACTTATCCCCTCCTACTTTTAACAATGCTACCCTTTACTAGACATCTTTACATCTTTCTCCTGCTCCACATGTCAGTGGGTCAAAAGAAAATAAGCATCTATCTACAGTAAATATACCAGAAGTTTCAAACCCCCCTCGCCCTGCCCCACAGGAGAAACAAATGTCTTGCTTTTAACATTATTCCCTCTGTGTTCTCCAAAGGCCAATATATGATATGACATATGTGGAATACTTTATTTTCTATAAAAATTTATGAGGCCATCATTCATGATGCGGCTTATGGCTTCTTATAAAAATCGCCTAGACCAGTTGTTCTTATTGAGAGCAAGAAAAATGCTGTTTCTGAATAACTGGTGGAATATATCTTACAAGCAGAAAATCACACCATGTTATCCTGTTTGTTCTCTTTGCCTTAGTCACTAGGAAGCTCGGAGCACAAGCTAAATAGTTGGAGTTTTTGGGTGCAGTTTTCCCTTTGCCTCTGCTGTATTTCACTTCTTACATCTTGTGGTTAAGCATCACGGTCTTTAAAAGGTCTCAGCATTTCTTTGCAAGTATATGTACATAAGATTATAAAAAAAATAAGGAACATAGACATTCACTTTAAGTCTATTGATCTCTTTGAGTTCTAAACACACAGGGATCATTTTTAGAGCAGGAAATAGCTTTAAAGTTCACTTGCATTTTACAGAAAGTGAGTCATCACTATACATCTTCAGTATAGGAAGGTTTTTCCTCAAAAGACAAAGAATCCTACAGCCAGCTCGCCCCCCTGCCCTATGTCCAATTTTATCGTGTAGTTCTACAAAGCTTTTCCTGTGAGACACCATAGTAATCAGTACCATAACTAGGACATCCAGTTGTAATCCATGCTCTCCAACCTTCCCAGACCTTTTCATGTCAGGGACATAGATGACCGAAGTGAGAAATGAAGAAGAAACAGACCAGAGGTTAGAGAGGTAGATGCATGCCTTAGGAAACCAGACATTCTAGATCAAGAGAGGCCATGAGAGTCCTGCATAAGGGAGGTGTTTCTCATTTCTGCTCTTTTTGATCAGAAAGGCTTTATTCTATTTGAGGATGGAAAATCGTCTCACTGATAAGACTATAGCACATGTTTGCCACATAGTGGATACTTAATAAGTGTTTGCTGAGTAAAACTTTCATCACAAGAAAAAAAGATTAGAAAAAGAATAACTTACTTTAATAGGACACTACAGTAAAATAATCAGAATATGATCATGCCCTCATATTAAATTATGAAGGTCCTTGAAGTTAACTTCTGGTTCTCATTAAATTCTGGCATTAATGTTATAATGGCATTTTGCCATCTTTAAATATAGTTAATCCTACCCAGTGTAGCTTTAGTCCAAGCCAGCATTAATAAAAAAAAAACTGTAAAGTTACAACTATTTAATAACATCATATCTGATGATGAGACACACTTAATGAGGGCAGAGAGATAAAATATTTAACATTAAATAGAATATTTAAAAAGAAGCTTCAATGATAAAGTTATATGAAGGTTTTTCTTAGATCTATATTTATCTAAACAGAAAATCCTTTAAAAGTCATTGCTGACTACATTGAAAAGTTCAGTTTAAATTTCATTTCTGTAAAGGCTGGAGGTTTCTTTAAAAGCAAATTGAAATCCAGTGAATGGGAAATAATGCCAACATTCCTTGATTTTAAAATGTATTCTGTTAAGATAAAAATATACTGAATATGTTATTTAAAGCTTTTCACAGTCCACCATTTGAATTCTTCATATAAATGATTTAGTTGGGAATCAAATGTACACTACTTTCACTAACAGCAAATCTAAGCTAAATTACTGGAAACTCATTTTAAGAGAGGGTCAATTTCATGTCATTTACCTACTATATTATTCTGATGTAATTGTCAATATCAAATGGTCTTTGGATTTGCTGGCTGATATAATATTGTGTGTGATAGAGAAGTTATTCAGTATTTGCATAAAACTTCATATTGTAGCCAAAAATTCAGCAATGCTTCTGAAAACTTATATAAAATAATTTCTCAAATTGTACAATTATTTTATTGGCAAGAAGTCATATGGTACCTGTTCCAACTAGAGATGTTCTGGGAGACCTAATTATAACCCTAAAACTTTCCTCAGCAATCTATTTTGAATGACATCTTTGTGCTATTGGCTCATTGCTTGGTTTTGTTCTTGGTCAGCCCCATTTCTCATGTAAGATATATTGCAAATACCAAAGAATTAAGACATTTAGCCAATATTTGACCACGAATAGGCCTACATTAACTGAAAATATTTTGTGGTTCATAGTAGGTTGTTTTGACTTTAAGCCCAACTCAAAGTAATAAAAGAATATTGAAACATATCCTAACAAAGGGTATAAAAAGAGTCTTGCACATATTTTCTTCTGATGTCTGCTAAGATTTAACAAAAGTATATATCCATGTTTTTATTTATATATTTGAAAATAACACACTGAATATACAAGCATGTTAACTTATGTTTTCACTTAACTTCTTTACATCTGTGGGTAGATTAGACTCAGAGAATGACTTCTAGACTTGCATTAGATGGTTGCACATTTTTTCAAGAATATTCACCTATACAGAAAACATTTAAAGGCAAGTTTGATGCCAGTCACCCAAAGACTAATTCAACTCATGGATTTAACTTTCTTGCTTTTTAGTTCACAAGAGAAGACTTGGAAAATACATTCCCCAAGATCAGCAGAAAAGATCTGAGTTTTGTTAGGAGATTGTCAGCCTCCAGGTATGTCCAACACTGATGACAAATTATGCGTATCTTTGTCCTGAGTGCTTTAAGAATGCAGGTGCCTTGACAAATCACTATTGAGTGAATCTCTTCAAGATCAAAGAGAATCTGATCTACAGAGCAGATCTCTTCAGCACTGTTGTGTGAATGCAAGAAGACAACTAGCTTTTAAGGCAAAGCAATGTGATTTCACAGAGAAAGGCCTTCTCCAGGAGGAAGCAAACCTGGTAGGGAGGCACTGTCTTGGGACAGAGGTGTCTGGTACAATATTACACTTGTGATTCTCAGTTTCTACATTTATAGGAAGAAGATGCGATAGTCATCTTTCACTAGAAAGTTATGAGATGCTGTTAGAAAAGATTATATTCCTGGGATGAAAGGAAGATGAGTAAAATACCACTGACAAAACAAGATTATCATCAAAATGAACAAAGTTAGAAAGGTATTATCAAAACCACACTCTAACCAACATAATTACATTGACTTGCACACATGTGGAAATAGTCCAACAGGATAACCTATCAACTCTTCTACAGAGAAAGGTGAGCAGTGCCTTATGGAAATACTAACATCCAGCTGTAGATTACTGCTATTAGAATCAGAAACAGGATAGATTATTTTGAACCAAGATATCAGGCAGCCTCACAAATTACATGAAGCTGTGAAAATACTGACTCCCCTGTCAGTCACACATGAATTTCATTCTTCCGTAAGCTCCCCAATACAAGGAAATGCTTCAGATGGTTTTCCCCCCTCTTACTAGGTTTAGATAAAAATCTTTTCATCATTGGAACAGTGGTTCTTATACATCCATAGATGAGGCACAAAGATTGTGAAGAGTTTCCATAATGATTACTGAGTATTTTGAGGAAGACTTTCTAATGGAAGAAAACTAAATAAAAAAATTCAGTAACTGTGACTAACAAAAAAGATAAAAGCTTCCATATATACACACTGGGGGAAGTAGCCACAATTATGACAAATACAGTTAACTGTAATGACCAGTATTCAAGCCACAACTATGACAACAAAGGTCATCACCTAAAACCAGGACCAATTTCTATTACAGTTTAATAAGTTTGTGATGCTAACTTAAAACCTAGGCTTCATTGTATTTAAGAAATTCATTATGGTGACTCGGGAATCACCTCAAAGAGATTGTCATCCTTCAAAGCAGTTAACATTGAGAGACAAGAAACCTGTGTAACCACCAACTGTTGAATCTTGTCCTACATAGGAGGACACACACACTAGGCAGAACATAAAAGGTTGCCTCCACATCTAAACTCAGAGGGACTGAGTTGTAGACAGTGAATAGTAATTGGGCCATTACTTTCTCTCATATGGGCAACTTGAGTTTGCCCAAGAATGAGTAGCAACAGAGATTTATTTATTTAAGAGTGATTGATGATTCCCTGGGGAAAAAATGCCAGCTGGTTCCTAAAATATTTTAAAAGCTCATATGAAAATAGACAAAAGTCCTAAATACAATTCAGAAGAAGAAATAAAAAATAGCTAATAGCTAATAAGTATATTTAAACAATCAAATCTCACAATCAAAACCACCAGATAAATTGAGTTGCTACTGCAAAGATGCTTAAGAGTGAAAATATGTAAAGCTAGTGAGAATGTGATGAGACAGGTTTCGGGATGCAGTTTGAGAATATGCAATTGATTCATACAGCCTTTCTGAAAAGCCATTTGACAAGTGTAAAAAGAGCATTAAAATGTTCATAACATTTTAAAAATTGAATTTTAGGGAGGGAGTGAAAGAGAAAGAAACATCGATTTATTATTCCACTCATCTACTCATTCACTGACTGACTCTTGTAAGTGCTCTGACTGGGGATCAAATCCGAAACCTTGGTGTATCGGGACAATGCTCCAACCAACTGAGCAGCTACCTGGCCAGGGCAAAAATGTTCATAACCTTTGAACGAGATCTTGGAATCTATTCTAGGAAAATAATCTAAACTTGGGCAGAAATTTATAAGTAAAGATGTTTACCATAACTCTGAAAAAAACCTGTAAATTACCTAAGTGCTTCTACAATTTTTATGACTACCAAAGCAGTGTGTTTTAAACTATGAAGATACATTTTGTATTTTAAGAACACAACAATTAAATTTATGTCCAAGAATAATTGCATGTTCCTAATACTTATCATAAATAGCTATAAGGAAAACCTTGTAATACTAAAACATTTCTACTGCGGTGGTAAGCAGATTCTTTAGTGAGTGGCCAATCATAAATGAATCTAAGATATATAAAAGCTTAGGAACTACTGGACCTAAACACTCAGACATTAAGAATATAAAAACAGACTCATAGAAACAGAGGCCAAAGGGATGGTCACCAGAGGGAAGGGGGTGGGGGATGTAACTAATATAATGTATACTAATTCTACTTAAGTTTTTTAAAAAGAATATATATTAGTTCATGAAGCTCTTTCTTTTTTCCTAGAAAGGAGTCCAAGTATGATGAGCATGACTGGCATCTACCACAGAATATTCTACATAGTCTAAGATAAAAACCTTCCCACTGTCTATAATAATTCAGGATAACATATCTTGATGGTTATTGATTCACATTAGCTGGAAGTCAGAGGAGAGTAAAGTTAGCTAGAACTCTGAGTAAAGCAAAGGAATTCATTTTTAGCTCCTTAGTTATAGTACAAAGTTCCTTGTCATTTTTAGTAACATTTACCTGTTTCTTTGGGTTTTTAAAAGAAATAGCACCCTTTTCACTAAAAACATTTCACAGACAGATGTCTTTGGAAAGAACTAGAAAATCCCTCAGTGGTTATTTGATGACTAATCAAATTTTCTTTCAGGAAAAATATAGAGACAAAAAAAAGTTGAAAAATAGCAAGCTACCTCCAAAGGAGACTTACTGGGCATCTTGAATCTCAGGTCATTTCATCTTCATAAAAGTGAATGTGTTTTAAAAGTCTACACACAATCTGGAGATAAATTACAAGTAGCTGTCCATCTTACAAGGCTATTGGTGAAGAGTGACAATCATCCAAAATAATGACAATACACTTCTCTAAACATACAAATGTGAAAATCATTCAAAATTTAGAATATTTACTGCTATAGATTTACACTGTTTCAATAAGCAATTCTGTCTTAATGTTCTACCTGTACAAGTCTGCCATATTTTTATTGTAAAAAAATAGTATGAAATTGCTTTCTTTGTCTTTAAAACCATTCAAGTTTTCTTATATAGCACATTTTATTAGGCGTGAGGTCTGTTACCTATTTTGTTGAAAGGAAGTTCGTTTCGTTTTAAAATCTTGTTTCATGTTCAAAACAATGAAGTTGGAAGAAAAGCTAATTCTGAAGATCACCCGAGCCTTTATAAGTTAATTATACCACCACTAAGATTTCCTGCACTTAGTATTTCAAAATTTATAGCCCTGAAGAAAATCATTGTTCTTCAGGCATATAACAAGAATTCTGAAGGGGCAACAAGATATTCCCAAGCCCCTCCCAACTCACTTGAAGTGGTAAGGTCTACAGAAAAGTAATTTCAATGAGATGTGGATTTGTTCCATATAACATTGGTCATTCCAGTGATTTGTTTAATATAAGGTCATAGATATCTGGTACCTCAAACAGAAAAAAGAAAAATCTGTTCAAAGACATAAGTCTATGGCGTTTAAGATAGGTGAAAATAAATAAATTAGGATACATTTGTTTCAAAAACATCCATAGCTCTTTTTATAAATACTTCAGGCTCATTGTAAAGGACAAAGTGTTTCAGGGTAGTGAAAACTAAATGCTCTGCGTAAATTCACTTGTGTGAAGGAATAAATACATAACTCTACCACAAGAGGGCACTAATTCACTTTTACTGTAAGGTAAGAGTACCCTGGTTTGTTGTTTTTTAAATGTACATGGGAGCTTTGGGGCTCTAACTTCTTACATACTTCATTTTAACCCCAATTGGAGACCCTTTTTTTTCCTTTCTAGGCAGAGTTAAGCTCTTTAGTAAACTAAAGAATCGTAGCAAGACCAGGAAAAATATAATTGCACACTGCTTTTAAAGATGTTTGAAAGTAAAGGCAGGGCATAATGAGGAGAAAAGATGAATCTGCTATTCAGTGATTTGGGGAAAGACACATTGTTATAAACCCAAGTAGTATTTTCTTATGGCAAAATTAACCTAAATTACCTGCAAAGAACAAGTCCTTTCCTTGGGTCTCTTATTTATAAGAATGGAGTTGTAAAATTAAAAATGATATTCACTATTATCTGGTACATAGACCTGATATCAAGTATGAAAGCTGATTAGGTGGTGAGTCCTGACAAAGGGTTCTGATCAAGTTGGCCTCCCAGCACCAGAAGCAACTAGCTACGTTGGGGGGAGGAGGGGTTAGATATGAAACAAGTGAGGTACAGAAAAACTAGGGTGACCTATCCAAGTTCCTACAGCTAATTAGCAGCTGAGCTGGGCTTGGAACTAGGTTTCAGTGTTATTCTTAGATACTTTTATAGTTTTAAAAAAACACTGGATAAGGACACAGTTATAGAGTTGTTTTTCAAGAAATGCAGAAAAACAGATAAACCTTAGAAGACAAATAACATTACTCTGACCAAATTCTAGAAGTCATTGGCCACCTCATAACTGTGAAGAAACTGCTTTATGAACTATTAAAGTACTGCCTAAATAACAACTTATCTGTAACTTCGGCATTCTGTAAATTTACCCTGCATTGATTCGTTGCTTATTCTTTTTCTTACCTTTTAGCAAGATGCAATCTGTAAAGTTTCCTAGGTCGGGTAAGTGAGATGGTGGACATTCCTACCATGGACCATGCACTCACTGTAAGTGCTTTCGACACATTCTCACATAATTGAATATCATGAAAAAACTTAAGTACTCCAACTGCCTGCCAGAACATTGTGCAGTTATGCATCCTAAAATTACTCAAGATAAATAAAATTTGCAGAAAACCATCAGGCTCATTTGGCACTCCTAAATTAAGTCAGAAAAAACATCAGGTTTTGCAGAGAAAATGATACAACTATTTCATTTGATTAGGAGCGATGGGATAATCAGAGAAGAATTTCAAGTTCCTCCATAGCTGACTTCATACTATAACAGAAGATACCTTTTAAGGTAATTCCATTAGAATAAGAGGATTTAATATCTACTCCTTGGTCTTCAATCAATAACCATTAACTAAATGAAAAAAAAGTCTAAGAAATGATATTCAGGACTATAATCATATGGCAAGCATTTATTTAATTTGGATTCAACACAATTTCTATGGAACTTGAAGACACACAGGTGAAAAGAAAAACAGAAATGGTTTCTCCAAGACAGCTGTGTCACGCATGGGCTACCGGTCCAAGCCTACAGCTCACCTAAGTAGTAGGCCTTACACAAAGGGAGTCAGCACAGGATAATAAAGAGCTGCATGTTCCACAAAGGCTCAGGAACACATTCCCTCCTCTGTGCCCAGGGCAGCTCTTGAACCTCCCTCATTAAACAAATTACCACTTTCTGTTTTAATTTTATGTTTGTGGATATGTCATACAATATATATCTATATATATACATGTATGTGTGTGTGTGTGTGTGTGTGTGTGTGTATACCTTAATATGCAAATAGACCAAACGGCAGAACAACCGGTCGCTATGATATGTGTTGACCACCAGGGGGCACATGTGGAACATGGCAGGCGTCGGCAGCAGAGCGCAGAACATGGAGGGCATTGGCTGCAACAGGATGGTGGAGCAGGTGAGCCGGGTCACCAGGCCAAGCGGGGCGCCAGTTGCTGTCATTAGGGCGAGCATCTGGTGATTACTGAAAATTCTTTGGTCCCACCCAGCGCTCACACCTGCTGCTGGTGCTGGTCCCGCTGCTCACACCCACTGCTGGCACCAGCCCCAATTGCTCTGCGCCGCCAGTGGGTGCAAGCAGGGCCAGTGCTGTCAGTGCATGGGAGCAGTGGGAGCGGGGCTGCTGGCAGACAGGACCAGGGGCCGCAGTGGGCACAGAGGATGGGCTGAAACCCACCCCAGTGCCCACCACAGCCTCGCAGCCTACAGTTCCTTTCAAGGTTGCACGAATTCGTGCACAGGGCCCCTAGTTTGTGAATAATTACAAATAGCTACAATTAAGACCAATATATGCCATAGTGTCCTGGTAAGAGTCTTTCCACAAATTAAGTTATAGATATTCACTTATTTCACCTAATATGGGGAGTCAGAGCAAAGATATATGGGCTGGACCCAAGCCATGTGGTCTTTGTCACCATTATAAAATGAACTGCACCTCAACTTCAGCTTACACATGGTCTATGAAGGTGACCCTGGCCCTGAGTAAACTCCATGATCTTTCAGCTTAAATAGCCTCATTCTCTTTTGCCTTAATTGCATATTCCCAAGAGGGGAATTCCACATGCCTTGCTCCCCCTGCGAGTTAACCCACAGAGTGATGGGTGGCCTGGCCAACTAATGGGTTGGTCACTCCCAGGTCTATCCTGGAGGATTGGAGCAGTCACATGACCCTGGACTGGGCAGGCATCTAGGACACAAGGTTAAGAACATGGGCTTGGGGACAGATAGCACTAGATTCAAAAAAGACCTCTGCCTCTTAGAAGCTAGTGATTTTGGACCAGTTACTTTTTCTGAGGGTTAGTTTTCTTATTTCTAAACTGATAAAATCATTGGTACCCACTTCAGTATTGCTGTGAGGGGTAAAGACAATGCATATAAAGTTCCAGAAACTATACCTGGCACGTAAATGCTGAACAAATTATAGCCATATATAAGGTACCTCACATGTATTATTTCTAATCCTTACAATGGTCCGCAAGGAAAGCATGATTTTCATTTTGCTCATGAGGAAATAAGTTTAGAGAAGTTAAGTAAATAGCTCAAAATCACATAGCTCAGCATTGAGTCAAACCAACATCTGGCAGATTCTAAAACCTGTACTTTTTGGATCCCTTGTGCCCAGCAAACCTCTTTGATCTCATAATCATTAAAATGGCTGCTGAACAAACAAATTAATATACTAGGCTGAAGAAAAGCATCAACCTCCCCACTCAGCACCCCGAGATATCAGGGTTCCCATGGGGCACATTAGGTCCCCAAAGGGCCCAGCCTACACCTGTATTTTTCATATTAATTATTTACTGGAGTTAAGGCATTCAAAGCCTCAGTTTCCTGAGGTCAAGCAATACATTTAGCATTTCTAATTCAGAGTCAACAGTGTGTCCTTGGAAAAACCCAAGGGAAGAAAACACAGCATGCTTCTATTTCAGCTGGGACTTGGGAGAAGTTTAGACCTGTGGTTCCAAAAGCCAGTTCATGGGCCAGAAATAGTAGAACCCTCCAGGGAGCTTTTGCAAAACATAGGTTCCCTAGCCATACACTGACTCCTGAATGAAACCTTCAGGAGGAAAAACCTGGAATTATTGTTATTGTTTTAGCTTCAGAGGTGGTTCAGTGCAAAGGTAAGATAACATGGAAGTCTAGAGCATAAAGCTCTTCTAAAAAGGGCATGGGCGAAAGGACGGACTTGGGAACAGGAGAAAGAAGGAAGTGCTAGGTGAGAGCACTTCAGAATGCATTGCAACCTCCTTCCTAACAAGAGCTGAGAAATAGCTTCCAAATTGTGAATGAACACAGTCCTCTTTCTGCCTGTACTCCTTTCCCCAGGTTCTGTTTGTGGTGATGCCCCAAGAAAGCAGCAGGAATCAAGTTGCCGGTGGCCAGCGGAACATGCACCCTTGCAAAGGGTCCTTGATCTCTGTGCTCAAGGGAAGGGGCTGCAGGTCACTCCTGTTACAGCAGATTTGTTTCTCCCTGCGGTTGGATTCCAGAGACTAGCTTTACTCTGCAGAATCTCTCAATTCACTCAATTAACAGGTTCTGTTTTGACACAGTTTAGTGGGTTTGCAGAAATTCTAAAGAGTTAAAAAAAAGAAAAACAAAATTGCACTTGAAAAAATTAAAACTATTATCAAGTTCGGGGCTTCCTCCTAACTAGGATATAGAGTTGCCACTTCAAAAATTGGAAAGACAAGAACAGTACCCCTCAGACCAGGTGACACAAAACACCAGAGGCATTAAGGTGGCATTAGTTGTATTACAGACAGAAGGAAGCATATTACAAGTCTTTTTTCCTTCTTTCAGAAACGTGCTATGAGGTTCTTCTAAATTATTAAGTCGTCATCATCACCATAATGTGTTAGCTGTGTGCTAGGCACTAAGTGTGTTACACATGTTAACTGACTTCATACTAATAATATCCCTATGAAATAGATAATGTCATTAGTCCCACTTCACAGCAGATGAAACTAAAGATAAGTCAGGTGACCTGAGATGACACTGCCAGTAATGGTAGAATTCAGATTTGAACTCAGTAGTCTGGTCCCACAGCTTATGTTCTTATCCATTATGCTATACTTTTCCCATCACCTTTGTAGTATAATAAAGGTGGTCTCCTGAGAGAGAGGAAGGAGGAGGTAGGTGTTACACTCTTATCTTTAACCACAGACTCCCACAAACCCTATGACCAGGTCATTCAGTTAAATGACTGGACCATAAAATTCATAAAATGGAGGCCAGGACCACCATTGGTTTGATATGAGACCAGAATCAAGGGCATATTTTCTTTGTTATTCTTGCAGGACAAGGAAAGTAAACAGATATTTGCCAAAATAAATAATTTCTATCCACAAGTAAAGATCAGATGAATGTTTTGGTCACTGTAGAATCTTTTGTCAACTACCCAAATAGCAGTGATAGATTTCAATTCTAGGAAAACTGAACCTAACGATTCTTAGATACTTCACATGTCTAAGGTTTTAAAAGGTCTAATACTTTGCTGGGTTATCTCGACTGCTAATACCTTTGTCTGTGATCACCAGATATTAAAAGAGCAAAACATGGCTAATTTTTTTTTTACAAAAATCCTAATGTTTCATAAAATGGGTTTATTTCCCCTCAACTTAAAATGGTATTTCACTCTCCAGAAAAAGTATATAGACTGTCAAACATATAAACTAAAATCAAAGGAAGCTACTACACATATGTGTGCATACACACATACACAATATGTATCTGTCATATTTCCCAAACATTGCTTATTTCCATGTTTGTATCATTATGTTCTAATTAGTTTTATTTAATTTTGGTGTTAAAGGGAAAGATGAGAAACCAAAATTTACAAATAACATGGAAAAAATTAAGACATAATCAAACTGATTTAAACTGAATCATCACTGAATGAGATATCCCACAGAAAAGTCTCACTCTAACTACTAAAATTTCAGGAAAGACATCTCTGGAATTGGACGAGAAAGCTATATAAAGAATATCATTGAGAAACCAAGATGGCAGCATAGGTAAACACCGGAAATTGCTGCCTCGCACAACCACTTCAAAAATACAACTAAAAGACAAAACGGATATCATCCAGAACCACAGGAAGGCTGGCTGAGTGGAAATTCTACAACTAGAAGGAAAGAGAAAAGCACAATGAGACTCAGAGGAGGTGCAGAAGTAAAGTGCAGAGGTACGGAGGCGAACTCGGAAAGGGCTGGCTACTGAGGACTCAGTTGTCTTTTTCAATCAGGAGGAAGACATAAGCTCCTGATGGCCCTGACTCCAGTTCCGGGTGAGTCTCTGGGGACCCAGACTCATAGGGGTAGAAACTGGACTGTCTGGCATCGGGTGGAACTTGAGGGCGGCTTTCCCTCAGAGGTGCTTGAAGCAATTACCGCGGGACACTGAGACCCGGGACCTCTTAGGGCAGGACTGAGGATCAGCCATAGCTGTTTGACCTGGCCCTTTGCAATCTAAAATTACCTAACAAACTGCAATAAGTTAAAATATGAAGCAGATGAAAAACAATGAAGTATTTGTATATATGTCTGATTTAAGTATACAGCAGTACAACCTTTCTGAAAGGAGTGTTTTCCCTGTACTTCTAGGAATTTTATAGTTTCTAGCTTACCTTTCAGTCTTCAACCCATTTTGAGTTCATTTTTTGATAGGGGCCCAAATTTGTTCTATTGCATGTGGATATTCTGTTTTCCTAACAGCATTTATTGAAGAGACTGTCTTTTCTTTATTGGGTATCCTTGCCTTTTTTCTCAAATATTAGTGGACCATAAAGGTGTGGCTTTATTTTTGGGATCTCAATTCTGTTCCATTGGCCTATGAGTCTGTTTTTATACCAGTATCATACTGTTTTGATTACTGTAGCTTTGTAATAGTTTGAAATCAGGAAGTCTGATGCCTCCAGCTTTGTTCTTTTTCAAAATTGCTTTGGCTATTTGAGGTCTTTTGTGGTTCCCACAACATTTTAGGATTATTTGATCTATTTCTGTGAAAAATGCAATTGGAATTTTGATAGAGATTGCATTGAATCTATAGATGGCTTTGGGTAGAATGGATATTTTAGCAATATTAACTCTCCAATCTTTGAACATGAGATATCTTTCCATTTCTTTGTGTCTTCTTTAATTTCGTTCATTAATATCTTACAATTTTTGTGTATAGATCATTCACTTCCTTGGTTAAATGTATTTCTAAGTATTTTATTGTTTTTTATGCTATTGCTTTTTCTGATAGGCCTGTGCCTGGGTAGTGGGCAAGATGCAAACACACATGTAGTGGTGGGAACCAGGGCAAGCCGCAATGGCTAAAGCCAACTAAAGGTGCCTTGGCCCCAGCAGGAGCCTTGCTATCAGTGTCCACTAGGCTGGCTGCTGGTGTCCTGATCACTGGGGCACAGCAGTGAAGGTCAGTGTCAGGAGTCAGTCTGTGGGAAGGCGGATAGACAACTAGAGGGGTTAGCTGCAGGTGGCACAGTGGTACAGGCCATGGCAGGAGACAGGGCCAGATGCAGGCCCACAAGCAATGATGGGGCCCCTGGCTGTGGGCATGCCCTCCTGAGCCTGCATGGTGTAGCCTCAGGCCTGCACATGGCAGTGGAGACCAGCTGACAGAGATCAGGCTGGAGGGGCTACCCCCGAAGGCATACACAGCAGTGAGGGTCAGCGGGGGCATCTAGACTGACATCTTGCACACTCACACAGCCACAGAGGCCTGGACTGGCTGCCAGTGTGGGTCCTCGGCTTCTGCAGGAAAAAGGTGGGGGGCATCAGCAAACACGAGCAGTTGTGAGGCAAAACCAGTGAAATCTGCAGGGGGTCTGTGGTGGCTATGCTGGCCTTGGTTTCTTCAGTGACGAAAGCTGCTGGTGTGATTGGCACCTCAGGTTGCTCCCACTGTGTGGCTGACACTGGTAGCCCTGGCTTTTCTTCCTGGTTCCTAGCCATCTTTGTGTCTCAGCTTTGCTGGTCTCTGGGGTGAGTGTCTGAAGTGGGTCCTCACGCAGGGCCCCTAGAGACTGTGGGAGCCTTTCCCTGGGAGAGTTCGCGCTTGGCTCTGAGCAATGCCGCTTGGAGAATGAGGTGACACAGGCACCCTTGCCCTTTCTGTGTGGTTATGCTCCAGTTTTTTGTCCCACTGGGTTACTGGAACTTCGTCAGTGGATTCCAGAGCTGCTTTTGTTTGTAGGCAGCTATCTACTATTGCTCTTCATGTGGAGATGGAGACTAGGGCAGTGATGGCAAACCTTTTGAGCTCGGCGTGTCAGCATTTTGAAAAACCCTAACTTAACTCTGGTGCCATGTCACATATAGAAATTTTTTGATATCTGCAACCATAGTAAAACAAGACTTATATTTTTTATGTTTATTTTATATATTTAAATGCCATTTAACAAAGAAAAATCAACCAAAAAAATGAGTTCGCGTGTCACCTCTGACACGCGATGTATCATAGGTTCGCCATCACTGGACTAGGGTCTCCTACTCTGCTATTTTGGTAATGTGACTAATAATGATCTATTTTATAAACTAAATGGTATGTACAGGCATGATTATTTTATCATTGTTCTTTAAACTATGCATATAAATTATATGTACTTTTGGGTAGGTATGATTTTTCTTTAGAAAATTAATATAAAATCACTGTAAAATACTTTATAGAAACCATGCCCAGAAATAACCATTGTTAACCAAAGATTAGATAGGTAGATAATCTTTGAAACAGAAAATGTTAGCATAGCTCATATATGCTAATGAACTATTTGATTTCTTCTTTAAGATATTTTGCAAAGTATTTTTCAAGGAATGACTACATTGGCATTGCACTTTGAAACTACTGCCTACTTAAGTATCTTCTGTTCTTTCTCTACAAGAACCCTCACTACCTGAATCTAACT
Organism: Myotis brandtii; assembly: GCF_000412655.1. NCBI lineage: Eukaryota > Metazoa > Chordata > Mammalia > Chiroptera > Vespertilionidae > Myotis > Myotis brandtii. The sequence goes on along the minus strand of NW_005360891.1, from coordinate 3,939,110 downwards.
TGTTCCTGGAAACATGTTTGGTAGCAAAATTTTGGATAGTGGTGGGGCCTATCTTCTATTTTTAAAATGGAAAAAAGTAATTTATTTCCAACTTATGAAAATACCCCAACTAATGTCCCAGAATTTCACTAAAGTCCTTGACAACACCCATGTAATAATCCAGCCAAGGATTTCTGACTAAAAAAGATTTAGATAGCCTAATTGCCTACTTAATAAAACTTAAAAAAGTCTTTGATAGGTATATTCACGTTAACTAAGCAATGCTACCACACAGGATTGGAAGCCTGCATTTGGAAATAATGTGAGCAGGGAGGACAGCTGTAGTAGGGTGACTCCAGGACACTTGCCGTCACTTTCTTCCCTCCCTGCATGCCATTCCCTCATCCAGAGGCCAGTCTCTCTCCTCGTGCCTCTGTCCCTTTGAATCCAGGCTGGCCTTACCAACTTGCATGAGAGAGATGATACTCTGGGACTTCCTTCCTAAGAAGCCTGACAGCTTCATCTGGGTCGACCACACTGTATGGAAACCCAAGCCAACCACATGGAGAGACTAAGTGGATAGAAAGATGCTCAACCAACACATGTGTTGCAGCCCTGCCAGCCCAGGAGCCAAACATGGGAGTAAGAAGCCTTCCGGTGCATTCATCCTTCAGCAGTTAGCTGACACAAAAGAATGAGTGCCCCCAAGAGAGAGCCTCCCAGCTGCATGCCGTCAACTCGCACATCCATGTGAAACGATAATAAAATTCTTGATTTTTGAACTGCTACATTTTGGAATGTTTGTCATGAACAACAGATAACCAGAATATACACTATACTATTTGGAGGACTACTGAAGTAGGATTGAAACGCACGGCACATCCTTCTTACTTGGACTCGCATCCTACTAGAATGTTTTTGCTGGCAAGTCATGTAAACCTAGTGGGGTTGGGCTCATAAATTTGGTGTAAGAATATCTGCAAGTTGTTTCAGCAGATAGTGACAGTTCAGGAAGCATGGCACAGCAGTAATGGTGACTTGGCTGTGTTATAAGACTATAGAGTCACACTCTTCATCTCCCAAAACTTAGGTGCTATTCCACTACCTCTTTTTTGGACATCAAAACTAGAAATCTGAGGGCAGCTTGATTTTTATTTTTGTCCTTTGGATGTAAAGTATTTTCCCTATGGATGCTATGATGCATGCAGAATTTTCTCTATCCTTTTTATTCAAATGTTTTTGCCAGGCTGTGACTATATATAGATCTCTCCTTCGCATATTGACTTGTTTGGCTCTATAGACTTAATCTTTCAACTCAAGTTTTTTTATTGTTAATATTTATTACCTTTTCCATCATCAGTTTCAAGTTTTCCTCCTGAAATTCTATTAGTTTCCCAAGATTTTCCTCAGTACCATTACTCTATTTTCCAAAGGATCAGTTACATACTTGACACTCGCTGAGGAAAGTTTTAACTTAATTATGTTTAGGTCACCTTTAAATCTTTATCTCACCTGACCTCTCTTAATCTGATCATGTTGTCCTTTTATCGCAGACTATTCATTATTGCTTCCTAACTTATTTCTTGAATAATATGTCTTCCCTACATTCTATTGAGGACAAACATTTTTTTCTAAATTTTTCTTCTGGTCTTATATTGCAACAGTAGTAGGAGTTGAGTCTGAAGTTTACTAAATTTTAGATTATTTCCCTCTTATTCAACAATAATTATCCATAAATTTATTTTTTTTTCTCAAAAAAAAGGAAGTCTACTCAGATCTAAGAGTTGAATTGTGGAGACTGCCTTTCAACCCCCTCTCTGCCCATCCAGGTGTTGATTAAATTCTATTTTCATCCCAACACATGTATAGGACTTGATCTGCCAATCCCCCAACTTAATCCAATGCTTAGGCCACTCTGCTATGATGCTGCTGGACTCAGATGGAACCTTCTCTTAGCTACTGTCTGGATTTCTAACACACTGAAGGCAAATATATTAAATTCTAATCCTGAACAGTCACCCAGTCAGGGTTCTTTATGTCATCCCCCTGAGTACTTAAGGGAACCACATTTTCCAGAACACAAAGTACCACCTATTTCTTACATATTTGTTTTCTTGGAGTTGGCATTTGTAGGAAGAACAATATGAATAGGCTTTGGAGAGAGAGATGTAAGAAAGAGAAATCTGGCTTCAGAGACAGTTTATCCTTGTCATTAGAGCATACATCCGGAGGCCAGACAGTCTGGGTTCAAATCCTGGCCCTGTCCACTCGCTCAGATCACACAGTGAATATTGACAATCTCTGTGCTTCTATTTCCTCATCTGGAAATTGGAGATAATAACAGTTCCTACCCTATATAATAATTATAATAATTGAGTTAATATACTTAATACAACATCTGGAATATTAGTATTCACTATTAGTTGTAATTATTATTATATTGTTATAAAGCAGAGGCCATGCCAAAAAAAGTACATCTATCCACTTTTCTAATTGACAGAGAACTTTCACTTCTGTCCCAGGGGCCAGCTGGTTGGGACCGGAGAAAGCCATTTCTAGCTTTCAGGTAGACAGTCATCGGTAACTTAATGCTACTGATTCTCTACTTGTGTGTTTCAATTCAGTGCTTTTGATTTTTAGTTATTAGAATGTCTTTCTGGTTTCTGAACACACGTAGCCCATTGGTGTTAGTTTACAGTGTTATCAACTCCATCCTTATAAGTATAATAGGGAGAAGTCAGGAGAGGGCAAATCCATCTAGATACCATTCTAAACTAATGATCATTCATCCCAAGTATGTTAAAAAACAACTCTGTATTAGAAAGAAAATGTACAACTAAAGTTTACATGACTAAGAACAGTTCCCCAGTCCAGTTCTGTTTTATTTAAACCAATGACAAATAGCAAATTCTAAAACTCTCCCAATCAATCAGAATTATTAAATGTGGAACACCCCCCCCCAAAGAATTATAGTGCTGGACATAACTTTGAGGGCTCATCTACTCCATGCATCTGCCTTAAAATATGTCTATACCCATTTATCCTGGAAAAGTATTTTAAAGACCCAAGAGAATACTTAGGTATTCTTAATAATCTTAAGTATGAAAGAGCTCTTGATTATTTAAACTCCAAACGCTCTTCTGTGGTTAAGTCTAGTTTCTCAGAGAAAGAAAACTAGTTGGCCACCAGGTTCCCCATAATCTTTATGTTCTTTAAACCTTATTATATCATCTTTTACTTCCCTTTAAAAAATATATAGCTAACAGATGTACTGCTTATCTAACAAAGTTTGCATAAATAATTAGCTTTATATAAACACATACGGCCTATTCTTCTTTTGAAATGTCGTATTTATTTTAAACAAGAGAGTAAAAATGTAGTCTTGCCAACTCATGCAAAGATTCCTCCAACACTACTTCTAGCCTAACCTTCTGACTCCGTTACTGAAGGTACTTACATTATGTGCAAGTAACAGAACTGGGAGAAATGCCATTTCAAATTTTTATGTATGGAATATTTAAAAGTGGTGACTTCCTGAAGTGAATACTTTCCAATAATCATCTTAGCTCAGGAAAGCAAGATAGCACAGAGGTTATGAACATGCTCTTTGGAGACTGAGCGCCTCAGTGTAAACCTCAGCTCTGCCCCTTTAGCTCATCCAAAGCCTCATAGCTGGTGTCTTCTCTAAGCCTCAGTTTCTCATCTGTAAAATGTTCCTACCAGATCAAGTTGGTGTTAGGATTAAACAAGAAAATCAAGTAAATTGTATCTCAGTTCATGGCCCCTGGTAAGCACTGAATATATGTCGGTTGCAGTGTTAGAAATGGTGGGAATAGTGGTGGCGGTAGTAATGATGATGATAACAAAAGAGACAATCAGTGAGGCCAAGGGAGCAAGAACAGATCTTTGCCTTCCTTAAACCAACCACAGGAAACAGTCTAACTCAGAGCCACACCACAGGGAGGTCCGAGCACAGGCCTGACCCTGCTGTGAGCCCTCGGTGGCTGTGCCACCCCAGCTCGGTCACCCCATGGACTGTTCGCTTTCTGACTTGAATTACAAGTTGCTCTTCCCACCTCTGAGAGATGGTCACTGCTGGTTCGGATGGGATTTACTTCACATCCTCCGACTTGAACAGCTTCGCAGAAGTAATTTTTCGTTGTTTTCAAAGGATAAGTAACATTACAGAAGTACTCCTGTCCAACAGAGTGAGGATCACTCCACAAAAGGAAAACACCCAAAGGAAAACAAATGTGTAGAGGAGATAAATCCACTTCAGGATGGATATTTACCAAAAAGAAATTACATCCACAGTTCTCTCAGTTGGGGACCAATGGCAAGTTACATGCCCCCTGTTTAGCAGCTGACAGCCAGCCAGATCCTGTGGCTTGGCTGCCTCACAAGCTTGAAATCCGCAAACTTGCAGAACAGCACCCAAGTAAGCAAGTAATTGCAAACTGCTCTCTGCAAAGATGAGAGAGGAGACAAAGCTTCCAATAACTACAATCTTGAAGAGATTATACAGATAAATGGGCTCAGCCCTGCAAAGGTAGAAAATATTCTATTAAGTTTGCAAAATCTCTGAAGGATACTTTAAATCAATTTCTTTCTCCTCTCCCTCTTTCTCTCTCCTCCCCCCATCCTCTCCACAACCTTCCCCCGGTGCACAAATTCGTGCATGGGTGGGGTCCCTTGGCCGGGCCGGCGATTGAG
>NW_005360891.1:3924129-3934408 GCF_000412655.1 Myotis brandtii | reverse complement strand
GATGGCCGGCCAGGGGGAGGACCAGCCAGTGGCAGGAGGCACTGCAGGAGGCTGGCTGTGGGAGCTCACTGACCACCAGGAGGCAGCTCCTCTGTTGAGCATCTGCCCCCTGGTGGTCAGTGAGCGTCATAGTGACTGGTCATTCGGTCATAACGGTCGCTTAGGCTTTTATGTATATAGATAGGTTGTAGGAAACTTAGACATGAATTTTATCTTTTCAATAGCTTCTTCTTTTATTTTTCTATCTACCCCAATAGATTTCCCACTATAAAGAAAAATGCAAAGCAATTCTGTCTGTACTATTAACTCTGATTTTCTTAAGTCACCATAAGGCAAAATGTCTGCTGGAAAGGAAAAATGTTGCCAGTGGGGATTACAAAGCCCAGCTCAGCTCTAGTATTCATAAAAAGAATCTATATCTCTATCTATTCTTCTACCTATTTTAAGCCTTCTGGGTGATTCCGATGATCTCCTTGGTTTGCAAACCTCTTCTCTAGGTCAGTATTATTAAGACTGCTTTATCTATATTCTTTAAGTGGACTGACATTACCAATGTTATTATTAGTTATAACTTAATAGGTTCCCAAGTACTATGCCCAAGCATTTCACATGTAGTGACCCATTTAGTATTCATTACAATTTTTGAGGTATTTATGAAAGTTAAATAACTGCAAAAGTCACAAAGCTACCAAATAAAGGAGCCACAGATATGAACTCCAAAGCTTTTCTTCTTTTTTTATTTGTTGTTTATTTAATCCTTACCTAAGGAATTTTTCCATTGATTTTTTAGAGAGAGTGGAAGGGAGGGTGAAAGAGAAAGAAACATCAATGTGAGAGAGACACCTTGATTGGTTGCCTCCCGCAACTGAGGTACTTGCCCTTAACCGGAATCAAACCCAGGACTCTTCAGTCCACAGGCCAGCACTCTATCCACTTAGCCAAACTGGCCAGGGCCAAAGCTTTTACTTTTAACCAATATGTTGTATTGCCTGGTTAGAAAAGAGCATCAAGAGTTAGAAATAGCCCTAGCCGGTTTGGCTCAGTGGATAGAGCGTTGACCTGCGGACTGAAGGGTCTCGGGTTCAATTCCAGTCAAGGGCACATGCCTGGGTGTGGGCTCAATCCCCAGTAGGGGGCGTGTAGGAGGCAGCCGATCAAACTCATAGTTGATATTCCTCTCTCTTTCCCTCTTCCTTCCTCTCTGAAATCGATAAAAATATATATTTTTTAAAAAGTTAGAAATAAAGTAGGAGTGGAGTACAGGAAACTGAGTTTGAAAGGAAAATGAAGATAAAAGAAGATTTAAACTTTGTAGACTCTGTTAGCAAGATCTCTATCAATCTAACTGCCGTACTTTCCCACTGGCCCAGTTCTGAAGTAGCATGGATCCTTCAAGTGGTAAGTTACTGTTGATGAGCAAGCAGTGTAAATGCCCTCAAACATCCAACCTAGGAAATGTCCTGCATCACACCATCTTGCCATCAGGATTTTTCATGATATGCAGATGCATGTGAACCACAAAGTTGAATAACCAACACCAGTGCACTGAAATTATCCAGTCTAGGTTTTGTGATAATTTCAAAGTATGTTGCTTCATCCCTAAATAAGTCATCTAACTCATGATGGGCACTCAGTAAAGCCTTAAGTATACAGCTCTGATCTCACACTTGGAGAAAACTGGGCTGTTGTCAGAAGGGCACGTCCATCATCCGCTAGATCAGTGGTACTCAACCTGTGGGTCGAGACCCCTTTGGCGGTCGAACGACCCTTTCACAGGAGTCGCCTAAGACCATCCTGCATATCAGATATTTACATTATGATTCATAACAGTAGCAACATTACAGTTATGAAGTAGCAACGAAAATAATTTTATGGTTGGGTCACAACATGAGGAACTGTATTTAAAGGCCCAGAAGGTTGAGAACCACTGCGCTAGATCAACAGCAGAGCCAGGCGTGGGTTGGCCCTATCACCAGACACTTGGCTTGACCATCAGGTGTCATTTTTCATCCCAGGACTGAATGACATGGTTAGAATCCTAACTTAACTAATCGACATGCTAAACTACCAAGTAAGATTTTATAATCCAATTTGTTTCTCATCATGTAGGCAGCTGTTTTAACCAAACTGTGCTAATTTGTTTCAGGACATACATAAAATCCAGCATTCCTCGATCCAGGCTGGGAACATAATAGCAGTTTGCCAGTGAATAAAAAAGTCTAGATGGCTCCCATAAAAACCTGTGACATGAAATTAAGCTAATTACAAGACACAAGTTTAGGGTTTAAACTACTTAATAATTCTTATTAATCTTGCACTAAAAACTGAAACCAACAATGGACAAGAGTTACTTTGTGTAACTAACTCTCTTCAAATTAATGCTATTTCCTTTATAGTAAAAAGAAATGTTAATATAAAGTGGGTCTTTATTCTTCACATATCCTCCAAATTATAGCTTTGCAGTACTTATGGCTCCAAGATAGCCAAAGTCCAGTAATGCCCTTGGAAATTTGAGATCTGCAGAATACTTTTGACACAAGCCTCCTTTATTTCCCCCTTAAATGCTGTCAAAACACATGAATGTTATCACTCCGCATTACTTTATGTTCGGATGCTTGGCTCTCACCAAATTAGCCAAAATCATTTGTTTGTATCAAATCACAGAAACAAATATTGTATTAAATACAGAAATGTAAAATAAGATAAAATTTGCAGAAGTCCAGTTACACAAAACCGGAAACTAACAACGAACACAAACCAGTTGGCTGAAAACTTAACATGAGGTGATCACACTAATAGAATAAATGCAAGACTCCGTGGTTTTTTTAAAACTATACTACTAAATAATAGTTCACTTAGAAATTTCAGCAACATTTAAAAAACATGCATATTTGTTTGTTTTTTCAAGGCAATACCCCGATAAAATAAAAGATTCTAGTCTTTACATACTAAATGAGTACTCTTCTAGAGTCAGTCTCAAAAAAGTAAAAAAAAGTAAAAAGAGCCCAGGCAGACCACTACAGTAGTGTAGGCGGGCAAAAAGGAGGAAGAGTAGTCCAGCCAGAATGGCTCAGTGAATGAACGTTGACTTATGAACCAGGTGGTTGTGGTTCAATTCCCAGTCGGCACATGCCCAGGATATGGACTTGATCCCCAGTGTGGGGCATGCTGAAGGCAGCCAATCACTGATTCTCTCTCATCATTGATGTTTCTATCTCTCTCTCCCTCTCTATTCTTCTCTGAAATCAATAAGAAATATATTTTTTAAAAGGAAAAAAAGGAGGAAAAGTAGCATTGAGTAAAGAGAAGTTGCAGGCAACAAGTTAAATGAAACTATTTGGAAGTGGTGATCACAAGTAGAATCAAGTGGAATTGGTGACCAAATGGAAATGGGAAATAAGGATAATAGAGGAATTTGGAAGATTTCCAAGTTGTGGCCCAAATGACTAGGTAGTTGGTGTCATCCTCTAAAATAGGACATAGCAGTGAAACAGCATGTTTGAAAGGAGAAATAGAAGTCATTTTAGAAATTTTTAATTTGCAGTACGTGTGGGATAAGTGGGTGGAAATGTGAAGGCCAGGAGCTGATAATGAGGCACTAAAAGGAGCTGGTAGAGACGAGGAGGAAAATATAATAAAGAAAAGGTCATGAGAGAGGAATAAGGTCCTCTTGAAGAGCTAAGATTGAGAAATACTGAGGTAGCCTTGAAAGGAAAAGCTGTGTCCCTCCCTTGAGAAAATACTACAAGTAGGTATAGTGTTTGAATGTGGATGGGAAGAAAAGGGAAGTAGTTTATTTCAATTGTCTGCCATAAGGAACCATCTGAGAACAGTCAGGGTTAGGATTAACTACTGTGCTGAATGAGAATGAGGAGAGGAGAGGGCTGGGGAAGGGAGGGGAGAGAGGAGAGAGAGAACAGGATCCTAAGCTGGCCTGAGGAATTAGCTAAGATTGTGAGGACACTATCCAGTAGGTCTTTGATTTCCTCAGCCTTAGACTGAATCAGGTTTGGGGATTTTGAAGTCCCAGAGGTAGTTGAAAGTCCAGCCTGTCTTTCTGAGCCTGTGCATGGTGTTCAAGCACAGAAAGCTAACAGCCATGAGGCAACCTCGTGAACACAGCCTAATGGAGTCTTCACTTACACATACATACACCTCTCTGAGCTGATGCTGAGCTTAAATGAACCATGTCACTATCAATATGAAAAATCACATGGCATAATTTTTCCAGTTTACAACCTAGTCCATGTACTTGTTGGGCCTGATATAAAAGTAAATATAAACTCACATAAAACAGTCAACTTTTTCCCTGGCCAGGTAGCTCAGTTGGTTGGAGCTTCATCCCATACACCAAAAGGCTGCGGGTTCAATTCCAAGTCAGGACACATACCTAGGTTGTAGGTTAGATGGCCAGTCGGGGCAATATAGGGGAGGCACTGATTCTCTCTCTCTCATATTGATGTTTCTCATATTGATGTTTCTCTCTCTCCCCCCTCCCCCCCCACTTCCTCTCTCTTAAAAAAAAAATGAATAGCATATCATTGGATGAGGATTTTAAAAATCCAGTTGACTTTGACAAGAAATTGGACAAAGAAATTGCATATATACTCATATGAAAATACATGCATGTATGTATTTATTTTTATTAATTTCAGAAAGGAAGGTAGAGGGGGAGAGAGAGATAGAAACATCAATGATGAGAATAATAGATCAGCTGCCTCTTGCATACCTCCTACTGGGGATCAAGCCCACAACCCAGGCATGTGCCCTGACCAGAATGGAACCCTGATCCCCTGATTCATAGGTTGACACTCAACCACGGAGCCACACCATCTGGGCTATACATGTACTTAACCCTTTTAGGTCCAATGTGGAGGCTGACTCGACAGACCAGGCACTAGGAGCAGGTCCAACATCGAGGCTGAGGTCGACACTGCAAACCAGTTCAACATTCAATCCCGTCAATTAATTTGGACCAGACTGTTTGAATTCCAAAAATAAAATTGGACTACAAATGGTTAAATTATCTATTCTCTTTCATACTTCTATGCTCATAAAAATGCTGGTCTCAAATTTGTCACCCATTATATATGATTTCTGGGGGAGCAGATATATCAAATTTTACCTTAAAGGAAGATTTTAAAATTTATTTTCATAAAACAATTTTTCAAAAGAAAACTAATTCCATTTGTCTTGCTGGTGCCTAAACTCTGTTTGGCTTAGTTGGCACCACTCAAAACTTAGAAAACTTAGAAGACAAGACCAGAAGCTAAAACTATCATTGTACAACATAACAGGTTATAAATTCAGCCTTTTAGTACAACTTTATACTCATTTCAATCCATCTAAAAATTAAAGACCTTGTACTTGGACATGATAATCTAGTCATAACTATCCAACTGTGATAATTTCAAAACTCTTTGCCATTGTGTAAGTCTTGGACCCTCATCTTAACAAATAAAATTACCCCATAATCTTTTATATTCCATTTTTCTAAGTTTTTAAAGGAATGCACATGCTCTTTGCCTGTCACAGGCAAAGGTTACCAAGGCAATTCACAAAAAAGAAAATGTAACTGGTAAACAAAGAAATGGAAGAGGGATCCCCTCGTTAATAAACAAGTCTAATTGAAAACAGATGACATTTTTAAAAACTTAATAAGATTATGTTCTAAAACATAAAATGTAGTTCTGGCAAGGTGTGGTGAGGCTGATACTCAACTTTGCTGGTTACACAATGATACAATACATACAAGTCTTTGGAAAGCCACCTAACGATAAATGTTGGCAAATATTTCCTTTTATGTAGCAAAAGGAAAGCTATTCTAAGAAAGTAATCTAAAATACAGAGAATTCTGTTCATAATGATAATGACAAAAATATTTGCTTGTAAAATAACTTGTGTGTTTTTTCCTGGAATACTATGCAGCTGTGAAAGAAGGATCTCTTACCTTTGAGACAGCATGGAGGGACCTGGAGAGTATTATGCTAAGCGAAATAAGCCAGTCAGAGAAAGACAAGTATCACATTATCTAACTTGTATGTGGAATCTAAAGAGCAACATAAACTGACAAACAAAATAGACCCAGAGACATTGAAGCATGCAACAGACTGACATATTTCAGAGGGAAGGGGGCAGGGGGTGGGAAGATATTAACCATAGAACTTATATGCATAACCCATGGACATAGACAACAGGGTTTTGAAGGCCTGGGGGGAAAGGAGGACATCTGTAACACTGTTAACAATAAAGATAAATTTTAAAAAATACAAAAGATACTCATTATGAGATAAGGTTCAAAAGGGATGTAATCTGAATATTCACCTTGGAATTTTGCAATATCATGGCTTCCAACTGGGTCCTACATTTGTGAGAAGTCTTTTTTTTTAAGAATAGTTTATTGATTTTTAGAGAGGAGAAAGAGAAAAACATCAATGTGAGAGTGAAACTGATCAGCTGCCTCCTGCACGACCCCCCTCCAGAGACTAAGCCAGCACCCCAGGCATATGCCCTGTCTGGAAATCAAACTGGCAACCTTTCAGTGCACGGGACAACACCCAAACAACTGAGCCACACCAGCCAGAGCTGGGAGAAGTCTTGATCCTCCTGGGAGGATTATCGAGATTTAGAAAAACTATGACTAGGTCTCTAGATATGTAAATTAGAGATGGAACTGCCCAGACAGGTGGGAAGAATCAAAAGACACAAAGGCATGGGACTAATACACCAGGACCACAAAATAGTGCTCTATTCTATGGCAGAATGCCACCTTTGGGCCTCATGAGTAAAGCACCTGGTATCTAAAAGAAGGAGCTAGGAATCTGGAACCTGAAGAGCTTTAGTGTCCTGGCAAGCCGTTCAGGGTCAGGTGGAGGACCTGGCACTCATAAACAACCACAAGACGCCAGGAACGTAGCTGTGCGCAGGCACTGCATGTTCTCCTTTAAGCCTCTCGAGCCTTCACGGTAGATTCCATCATCTCTCCCCAATTTACAGAAAAGGAAAATAGCATCAGAGATGTCACAAGGACAAGTAGTTAATGGACAGCAGCCCTGGGGGACAACCTCTGGTCTGTCCAACTGCAAAGCCTTTGTTCTCCTTATTCCTTTGCTATTCGGCCTCCCATTATGGGGGTGGGAAGGGAAGAATGGAGGGAACAGGGGGCCAGCGGTGGAGTCCCAGGTGGTGGTGGCAGCATAGAGACTGAAACAGGTTGGCATCAACTGGAGATGCCAGATCATGAAGGAACTGACGGCAATTCACAGGTGAGACACCAAAATATTTATCCTGAGATGTGTAGCCTTGCAAGTCCACACCCTGACTTTCTGTAAGATTATTCTCACCAAGCCTTTTAGTAACAGTATTTCAACAAATGGATTTGATCCATATTATAGGGAGAGCTTCTCTTCCACATTTTCAGCAGATGGGTTAAGAAAATATATGTTTGGTCATACACACACATAGAGAATATGAGTGAATGAGGTATTTAAGGACAGATATTTCTGACATGTCTGCTTAAAATCTCAAACATGCACACAATAGGACACTTGAAATGAAAATGCTGTTATCACACAACATTCTCAGAACATAAAAATTTGGTGTCCTTTAAAGTTTATATTTCAAGTTAGAAGAGATAAAACATTTAATAGACTCAGGAGTTCTGGTGCCACACAGAAAAATTTTAGCTTTGCTACATTTCTTGACATGTTTATTAAATAAAAGATTTTGCTTCTGTTTACAGTCAAGTCTTTATTACTTCAGAGCTTGAAAATGCTTAGAAGAAATTAAAATTAACCCAGAAACGTTCAAATCATTTCATCCCTGTGACAATTCACAACTGCCCATCTTTTTTCTAAGCAAATGCTCCAGGAACCTTCCTTAGAATACATTATCTTAAACCTCTCATTTATGAATGCCTGCAGAATTACTTAACATATTGAAAGGAAAGGTTTTCTTTTCAAAACACACAGTCTCTCTACCCACAATACTATCAGCACAAAAGGTCATTTATTAAAACTATAATATCCCACCCACTTAGTGAAAATAAATAGAATAAAACAGACTGTACCTCTCCAGCCCATCAACCAAATGAATTAAAAATTGGGTGGCTCACCTGATGGTGGCTATCGGTATGTGAAAAGCATTTGGAAGCTAAACACAAAGCATAGGTTCAGGAAAAAGGAGCCCCTCCCAAGAGACATCTAACCTCTGAGGAGACAGGTGACAGATGTGCCTGTGGACTGAAATAAAATAAAGATCTGGCCAACCAAGCTGGGAAGGAATTTAAACACAACAAAACCTCATGTTAGCACATGCTGGTGCCAAATGTATCCCGCAATCTTTGGGAGTCGAGCATTTTGATGAACTGAGGCAGGAAGCTGTGGAATTGAAATGAAAACCTTCCAACCATATACCTCTGACGGGCTACCTCAAAGGCGGTCCACAGTTGGCCACAGCACAGGCTAACATTGCACTTTGGCAATGGACTTGAGATCTGTTGTTATTATGTTTTTAATTAATGGTAAGAATCAAAACAAAGCCTTGAATCAGCACAAAATACACATGAGAACATCTCTCCAAGAGTGAATGAAGCCAGGTCTTGGGACAGCCCGCGTGTCTACAAAAGAGGAGGACAGGGATCACGGAGAAAGGAAACATGTTTGGGAGCAAAAATAAGATTATAAGTCTTGCTTGTTATTAACTCTGGCCAAGCCTAAACAAACATTTTTTTTTTCCTTCCAGTTATTATTGAGTCATATGGCCACTGGCAGGAACTGTTATCACTTCATTTTCTGCAGAATGCTTCAGAAACTTGAAACCTCCCACACTTTCCCCATGTGGATACTCTGGATTTTTAAACAACCATGAAGTGTTTGTTTCCAAAACTGAATACATTTGATGGCTTGATAGTACAGCTGATCCATCACAAACTGTTTAACAGGGAGAGTGGGAGAGTGGGGGAGAGACTAAAAAAGACACTAGACCACAGTGCACAATGATTAAAAAGTTATTATGGACAGCTATATAGAACAACAATTTAAGTTAGCATTGGCATTAAGGCTGTTTCCATTGTGCCTCTGCCTCTATTCTGCTGTTTAATCATTCAATTTAGAGAACACTGGCAAGAGTACAGCCTGAAATGCTTGAAAGTAAAGAACAACATTTAAAAAATCTGCTGTAATCTTTGTGTGACTGGCCCCTCTGGAGCACCTGCTCAACTGTACAGGAACTTAAGGCAAAAGATGCTAAGTTAACTGCCAAGTATTTTGCCCACATTCTGTGAACATAATAAGAACAAGAACTATCTAGAACGGGTGGGCAAACTTTTTGACTCGAGGGCCACAATGGGTTCTTAAACTGGACCGGAGGGCCGGAACAAAAGCATGGATGGAGTGTTTGTGTGAACTAATATAAATTCAAAGTAAACATCATTACATAAAAGGGTACGGTCTTTTTTTTTTTTAGTTTTATTCATTTCAAACGGGCCGGATCCGGCCCGCAGGCCGTAGTTTGCCCACGGCTGATCTAGAATCTCAAAGTCCAGTGTGTGCCATGAGCTTGGTAGTAAATACATTCTTGATTGTTCTGTGGCTGTTTTACAAATAAAATGCCTATATTAGGTAGTGTTTTCCTCTAAATGGTATCTCTGCAAAAAAAACTACAATTGCTTAATATCATCTTTGGGGTTTTTTCTTTTCATTTTTAAAAAACCTTTATTGTTGAAAATATTACATATATCTCCTTTTTCCCCATTGACCCCTTCTAGTCCCCACCCACACCCCAGGCCTTCACCACACTATTGTCTGTGTCCATGGGTTATGCATATGTGCATACAAGTTCTTTGGTTGATCTCTTCCCACCCACCTCCACCTTCTGCTTAATATCATCTTTGAACCAAAGTTAATTTTAAGGAAATCTCTAATGCCGATAAATACAAACTAACCTCCTGTAAGTCAACATAGGGCATTATAATGTTGTAACTTGTAGCCACCCTAGAACCCTCTGGTTGTGCTATTGTAACAGCATCTCCAATTTCATCTACAATTTGAAAGGACACCTGTGTTTTGCACTGAAAGGGCTAAAGAAAGAGCTCTGGCCCGGCAGGCATGGCTCAGTGGCTGAGCGTCAACCTATGAACCAGGAGATCACAGTTCCATTCCGGGTCAGGGCACATGCTGGGGTTGCGGGCTCAATCCCCAGTGGGGAACGTGCAGGAGGCAGCCGATCAATGATTCTCTCTCATCACTGATGTTTCTATCTCTCTCTCCCTCTCCCTTCC
>NW_005360891.1:3878879-3923931 GCF_000412655.1 Myotis brandtii | reverse complement strand
TGTGTGTATGTGTGTGTGTGTGTGTGTGTGTGTGTGTGTGTGTGTGTGTGTGTGTGTGTATTATAAATCAATATATATATATATTTTAAAGAGCTCTGTGCTGAGTGGATTTCCTCTCCTGCTAGTCTACTCTTTCCTGCGCTCAGGGCTAGTTCTTAAATTTTCACAGAGGTGGTCATTTCTGCTTAGCAAATAAAGTGTTGGATTTTGCCTAAAAGGAACTTGAAATGTAAAACACCAGGTTTCCTAGCTCCAGCCAAGTTTTCTAACAGACGCAAGCCAGAAATGCAAATGATTTCTACAAACTTCTAATCCTGTTACCAATCCCTTGAGACTCGCCCCCTTACCCTTCATCTCTCCCCTGGCTAAGGTTCACATTTTTATTGCATGTTTTCAAAAAGAAAAACACTAGTAAAGATACCCTAGATTCTGGTTTAGGAGCCCCAAGAGATGACACTGAGGTGTGGACTTTAGCAGTTTTCTAATTAAAAAGTCAGATAGTCTGTTTCTCTTTAAAAAGCTCCGACTCCCAGTGTCTGCGCAGCAGATGCTCTGCTGAGAGCTGCTGGGCACCAGGCATCCGGGATCCGCCTCACGCAGCCCCTTCCTGAGGCAGGTCTAGCAAGCAGTGGAGGGCCAACATCAGAAGAAAGGACTCGCATGTCTCCAATATGTACCATTTTACTCAAAACAAATTTTAAAAATAAGAGCAAGTTTTCAGGGGACTTGGAAATCTAAAGAACACAAGCACAATTTTGAAAGGAAAATCATTAAGTAGAAAAGACATCTGAAAAAAAATTAACAAATCAATATAAGAGGAAGACCCAAACCCACGGAACTGTTTAGCGATGGATGAAACACCAATCAATCACAGATCCTTGCTGATTAAGCTCTTTTCTTTTCTAAGGCTCAATATAGCTCTCTTATGAACTTCTCAAGCCGTTGGCATCAACATTTTTCTATGGTGTCTGTGTTCCCTGCTCTCAGCATTGGGTTCTTGCTTTAATTCCAGTTGTGGCAGCTTTTAAACTTTTCAGTTCTTGAATCACTTCCTCCTCACAGCCGCTGGTTTGTAGAACACCTTGTATCATGAAAAGCCG
This sequence comes from Myotis brandtii, assembly GCF_000412655.1. Classification (NCBI taxonomy): domain Eukaryota; kingdom Metazoa; phylum Chordata; class Mammalia; order Chiroptera; family Vespertilionidae; genus Myotis; species Myotis brandtii. Next base: position 3,922,831 of record NW_005360891.1, on the reverse strand, counting down.
TGCATCTCACCAGGAAAGTGCTCATTTGGCCTATTTCTTTCCAACCTATGGGTCAAGGACTGATATCCCTGCTGTAAGGGATGTCAATTATCCAGAAGAGGACAACTACATACAGACTCTGGAATAACCATTTGCGATTCATCTGGGTCTGTGACATAGAGCGCAGTCAGAGTCCAAACAAGAGGCCAAGAACAGAGCTGTCAGAAGTCAGTCTCCTATAATCTCCATCTTCTGCGGTCGCCTTACTCTAAATCATACTGCGTGACAGTCCAGGGACTTGGCTATACAAAGCGCTCGCCAGATCCTGAGTCTAGACAATGATAATAACAGCGACAACAGCCTAACACATTGGGGTGGGGAGAGGGAATTGCTGTAACGAGGAGTGGATTCCGAAATCACTTAAGTAGAGCTAATTTCTGAACACTGTACATAGTAAGTGTGGACCACTCTTTTTATTTTGTGTTTTGGGGCTTCATCTGTAAAATGCATTAAGCTAGCCCTTGCCAGAAATTCCCTGGATCACTTAAAATGTACAATGCAGTGAAATTTACATCACCACAAGATACCGCCCTGATAAATGTTCGTTTCAGTTGGACATGGGCGTCAGTCGGACCACGACTAAAGCAGCGAGGAGTCGGCTTCGCACTCAGCAGAACCCCGTCCCGCTAGGATTCTAAAGTAGTCTCTGACGGAACACTCCATAAACAACGTAGTAAAACCAAGACGGGGACTCTTTACAGGCAGTGATTAATAAGTCAGGAAGGTTACTGACGGAGGAAACATGAAAAAGGAGAGGTATTTAAATTAGATTAGGCAGAGGCACAAAAACACCAATTTTGAAGCAAAGTAACATACAAGACCTTCTCCCAGGGCACAGAACTGCCTTCCGCGACCTGCCATCAATTATCTGCCTTCTACTGAAGGGCCACGGGCTGTAAGAGTGTTAGAGGGGGGATGTCTGTGCCAGCGTTTGGAGGTCAAAGTCGTACAGTAACTTTAGGGAATCGACTCAAATCAGCAACCTGAGATAGAGAATGAGAGCCTCTGAAGGTGGCTGAGCAGCTTGGCTCTTCCAATTGCAGCTGCAGCGTGTGTGCCCGAGCCCGAGGCCCCGGCAGCAGGAGGTCGCTGGCCTCTGATGCTGCCGGGAACTGTACTGGCTGAACAGCTGGTGCCTTACCTCGGCCTTCGTGGACATTCTGAAAACCCTGCAGTGATCCAACAAACCTAAGAGATTCAACAAAGTCATTACATAACTTAACTATAAAGATTTCAGCAAGCTTCACTTCCTCTACATCATCGGTATCAGAAATCAGGTTCTAAACTTGGGAGTCTTTTGACTTCACAATTTTTTTGACTCTTTTACAGCGCTGGCTTTGTAGTCTGAAATACCAATAAAAAGTACAATTTAAAAATTCAAGTTTTCCTCTGTTGATAAAATAATATTTTGTATTTAAAATACTAAACATGTTTTGCCCCCACCTTAGGAAACTCCAAATATGACACCAAAGCTTTTTCCGGCCAACAGGAATTATATATTTTCTTTCTCCAGTTTGGGGGTGAGGGTGGTTTTCGCTAATAGCTATTTTTGATTTTGTTATTAAAAGGCACAGATGCTAAAACATAAAGAGGAAAGTGTGGATATGCAGACAAGCTAGCTTTGAAACAGAGCTATAAAATGCACTTAACTTGTGGTTGCTTTTTGTATTTGAGCTATCTTTGTTTCTCACTGGGCTTCTATCTCCAGGAGCGGACAAATGCACTAATTTTCTCAATATGGAAAATACCAGCATTAAAGCCAAATAAAGTCGGGTTTAAGATAATTACACTAGATTTCATCAAAGCAACTTGGCAGTCATCAAAATTCAACCCTGGTTAGTTGATGAGATTTCATCAGGCTGCTTAAGAAGCAGGGAAATAAACAAAGTGGAGAGACAATGAAAACAATGTGACAACTATCAAACAAAAAGCGGAGCACAACATTGAACGTTTCCCCAAACGCAGTGCTGAAACCCCAAATTCTCATTCCCCTCCCACCTCCACCCCTCCTGCCTGCACACACACACGTCTGAGAATAAATGACTACCTATTTTGAATTTTCAGTCATCTTTAATTGTGCATTCATTGCATAATATTGATTGTGGAATGATTTGTTACTAAGTACTTAAGGTTGCATAAAAGATGAACAATTTGAGGGCTATATGATTTTTTTTTAAAGTTTTAAAATATGGGTACTTAAGAGGTCACCACCCTTGTTTGAACTCCTTTAAGCAAGTTCTTAATAAATGTAAGCCATTCTAAAAGGAATGGTTCAAATTAGGCTACTGCCGATGTTACAGTTGCAACTGGAGAGGCTCACATGTCCTCCACCTGGTGGAAATTTCACGTAGTGGTTCCTGGGATGTACAGGTCTTATGTTTCTGTTAACGTTGAAGCAGCATGGTCCCAGCAACCCAGACTGCCACTCCTGCTTCAAACAGAGCGACAGAAGCTAGCCAAGTAACTCTTAATTCAAAGCACGTTTGACGACTGGACTAGGTCAGTCTGTGCACTTGGATTCAACAATTGTACCAAAGAGAGTAAGATCTGAAATCAACAAACACTTGACATTTGAGGCAGAAATTACTTTAAATTACTTGCGTTAGCAATACCACTCTCAACATGAGAGTACTATAAGAAATCTATGCTCACATGGAAGACCTGCGTGTGGTTTCCTTCTATAGGTTTTGACATAAGATGAAAAGATAAGAGGGAGGAAGGGATGGGAGGCTACACAATATACCTCTTCCAGGAATTAGCCTTCAGTTGCTTTTTACCATTTCATTTCATTAGAGGTTCATTTCCTTTAGAATTTTCAAGAAAGATGTAGTCTGGAAAATTGATTCTTCTCTATATCGGTGTTTTGGAAACAGACTCTTCATATCAGCCAAAGTCTATTATATATGTTCTATTTATAAGTCCAAGATAATAATCAGAGACTTATTATTAACTCAAGGTTCTAGTCTTTTGCTACCTTGAGCTAAATATTCTAACAAATAAATTAAGACTGTATCAATAACTAACAGCGACCATTGGACTATATCACCAAAAAGTGAGCAGAAAAGATGTCAGGTCTGCCAGAATTTTCTCCTAGGAACATGGGAAGATGACACCTATTGGATAGAATGTTCAAGAGGCAGCTCAAGATGAAGTAAAGTTGTGTTTGGAGCATATCATGAGCTTTCCTAACATACCATATTTAACTGTATGTAACTTGTATATCCACATGAAAACCCGTAAACTACTTAAAGAGGAAATTTTAAAAAATCGGTCCATCATAGAATTTTGCAGGGTCTACCAAAAAAAAAAAGTAGATACATTACTGAATGCAGTCCATGCTAAGTTTCATACAACTATTTGGAGAGAAAACAATGCAAAAATAAAAGGTCAATCACCATAAAGGATATATGATGCAACAGCATGAACAATCCTAATTGCATTACCTCTGAGGAAGTTCCAGGGATTACTACGGGTTGGAAGATAAACAGACTATACGGGAGAAAGTTCTAGGTTTAACGTCTAAGCAAACACCAGGCTTTTCCTTTAGCATCTAACATTGCCATGGAGACCTCTCAGCCTCCCTGCCCCTTAGCTTCCAACATGTAAAAGAGGGGATGTAAATGAGTGCAACTTAAAGTTGTGTTTAACAGAAAGACATGCTCTTTTTTTGAAAAGAGGAAAACATATGCAGGATCCCCAAAATGTAAAAGAGAAAAAAGGAAAGCAACTCTCACTCAACCAGGCTGAGGGGCCAGATCCTCACCTGTGAGAAAGGACCACTCCCGAGCCCAGGTGGAGAGCTTCCTTCTCTTCTGTAAACCCCACTCTTTCTCAAGGTTAAGTTACTGATATGTAATGGGTTTAAGAAACTGAATTTTCATAACAAGATGTCTTTAGTACAGTGAAGCGACACACATCACTGAATGGTATACATCTGTACCCATATTCCTGGCATTAGGCTCATCACTATGGCGTAGGGGGCCAATTCATTTGTTATGAACTATGCCTCGTTGTCATACCCATGCTTCAGTTTCTTTTTAAATATTCACATTCCCAAGCCTGAGGTTTGTAAATGAATCACAAGTGGGCAGAGACTTCCTCTTCCCTGGGATAATTCTTCAGCCTCAAATTTTTCTGCACTGATCAATCCATGGGGCTCAACCCAGTAAACTTTGAAGTATTTACTGAGTTCATTCCTTCTTGGAATTCAACTCCTTCTGTCCAGTTTCCCCATTTTGCTCCCTGTGTTGTTTCAAACAGATTCTCTGTTTGCATACACACATCCTGTTTTTTCACACTTTTGATCACTTGATCTTCCCCCCACTCTCTACTCATTTTCACTTATTCAAAACACGTGATTCCCGGTCTATAGTCAGAAGTGTCACCTCTTCAGCCACCAGTCCGAGAGGCCCTGCAACCTTCATTCCTTTCAGTAATTGAGGCTCGCTCTGCGCCAGGCCCTGTGCTGATCGGGATGCTCAGTGACATCCAGTCATTTTTAGAACTCAATGTGTCAGTTGTTCCGCCTAGATTACACTGTGAATGAGGTGAAATGAATTCAACTTTGAATATGCTGACACCTCTGTTAGCTGGATTGCAAATTAACCTGTACTCCCTCTGCCATCAAAGGTGGTTGCAATCTTCCGTGGTCGGCAAACTGCGGCTTGCGAGCCACATGCGGCTCTTTGGCCTTTTGAGTGTGGCTCTTCCTAAGCCTTAGGAGTACCCTAATTAAGTTAATAACAATGTACCTACCTATATAGTTTAAGTTTAAAAAATTTGGCTCTCAAAAGAAATTTCAATCGTTGTACTGTTGATATTTGGCTCTGTTGACTAATGAGTTTGCCGACCACTGTTCTAGGTAAAGAGAATAAAAAGGTTTCAAGTCAAGTAAAGACAATGGAAATGAAGATGAATGGACAATGGAGAAACAGGACTGAGTGGGTGGTTTTGTGTTTGTTGTTTTTTTAAGTAATAACAGCCCACATTTTCTGATCCTTGACCGTGCAAGACATGGTATGGCCAGGGAATGTTAATTCTTATAACAATCCTATAAAGCAGGCATCTGCTATCCCCATGATACAGATGCTGACACTGAGGCTTAGAGAGATTAAATTCTGAAGTTCGTATACATTCAGGTGGTTGAACAAAGATCTAAGTTCTGATTTGTCAGAATGTGAGGAAGAGATTCAAAGGCAGGGCTGAGAGCCTAGTAACTGGGAGGCTAGTAATCCCATTAGAAAGAGTAGTTGCCCCAGGAGACGTAAGATCTTGAAAGGACAGCAAGGTATGTGTCACCTGTTATGCTGGTGTCTAGGGAAGATGCCCATCCACAGCCAGATCAGTAGGCTTGGGCTCAAACAGAAGATGATCTGCATCTGAATACAGCCATGAAGTGGGCAAAATCAAAAAACACCAAAGAGGCAAGCAGTAGCCAGTCATGGAAAGAATCAACAACAGGATTATATCAAAATGTACCAGAATCTTAAAAACATACCTGTTTGCATATGTGCTCATTTACTCCTCACAACCATCTTGTAACATATTATCCTCATTTCATATATGGCTACACCTTGGCAAATGAACTAATTTTCCCAATGTTATTCAACCAATAAGTGACCAAAACCAATACATAACAAATTTACAACTCTGTACACTACTTTTCCAATGTATAATCATGCACTCTTAAAAACATACCTGTTTGCATATGTGCTCATTTACTCCTCACAACCATCTTGTAACATATTATCCTCATTTCATATATGGCTACACCTTGGCAAATGAACTAATTTTCCCAATGTTATTCAACCAATAAGTGACCAAAACCAATACATAACAAATTTACAACTCTGTACACTACTTTTCCAATGTATAATCGTATACATTGTATAATCGTATACATCACTGAAGGTATAAAATAGAAGCAAATGACTGTTTCCCAAAGACATCCGAGGGTGTATTGGGGGCTTGGAGGGAAGGCTGGAGAAAGAGTCACAAACAGAATGGGCTAAAGGATTAGAATTAGGGGGAACAAATACATGGTATATTGCTTCCCACCGATGCTGCAAACACCACAAATTGATAACTATACACATTTCTCCGAACTCAGCACTTAACTCAGAATCCTTCTCAATCCAATGTTCCAGGCAACTGCCAGTAAACAACGTGCTAAATAAAACCACCTTAGATATACAATTGAAATTGGACCCTGTAGGAACATTTCATCCTTGATCTGAATAATATATGTGCACTTTAAAATTTCAGAGTACTCTGACTAAGGAAACCCCCTTTAGAAGTTAACATCATAAGCTAGAAAATAGGCACTAACACATCCCAGAGTCTTGGTAAATGGCATACAAAAATAGTACTTAGAAAGCACATATAGTTCAGTTAGGGTAAATGCAAAATGTGCCTAGATGTAACAAAATAAACTACACTGATAAAACTGGGGAATGGCTTGGCTTAGAAAGTTGGCAGAAAAAGATATAAGGGTCATAGTGGACTACAAGTCAAGGCAGAATCCTGCACTCTTCAGAAAAGCAAGCAGAACAGAAAAATGCATAAACATCAGAACGCAGAAGTATTTGGTAATTCTCCCAAACTCCGACTCTGTTTAAAGAACTGCCCCCAAATCTGGGACATGCAGTTTATCTTCTGACACCTTAGCAACACGACCTCAGTCACTTCCACCTCCATGCTCAAAAGTCCCCTATGGCTCTCCACTGTGTGCAAAGTAAAATTCAAAAGCCGGTCCTCTCCAGAGAGGCACTTCACCATCAGTGTGCAACTTCGGTCTCTGCTGTGAGCTCCGGTGACTGCCATTCTCAAACTCCGAGCTTCAACCAGGTTCTTCTGCTCACCCCCTTGGACACTAGGAGTACACCATGGCATCTTTCCCCACAACATTCTGTCTAGAAAACTCTCTCCCTTTTTTTTTTAACATGTTTGCCTCATAATATAATTTAAGCTTTGCTCTTCAGGAAGCACTCCCTGGCCACAAGAACTAAAAATGATACTTCTCTTTAAAACATCAGAGCCTATCACAATAGTTATTCATATTTACAAAGAGATCTCTGCTTTGTTTATTTTAATTTGCATTTTTGTCATCCCTGGTTAGACTATAAACTCTTTCATCTGTATCTTCCCTGCTCCCAATCTGTCCATTTCTTTAGAACACAGGCATTAACAGATGTTAAATAATGGGTTTGATGAACCTGTAGACTGCCATTCTCAAACTCCGAGCTTCAACCAGGTTCTTCTGCTCACCCCCTTGGACACGAGGAGTACATCATGGCATCTTTCCCCAAAACATTCTGTCTAGAAAACTCTCTCCCCTTTTTTTAATGTGTTTGCCTCATAATATAATTTAAGCTTTGCTCTTCAGGAAGCACTCCCTTGCCACAAGAACTAAAAATGATACCCTTCTTTAAAACATCAGAGCCTATCACAATAGTTATTCACATTTACAAAGAGACCTCTGCTTCATTTATTTTAATTTGCATTTTCATCATCCCCAGTTAGACTATAAACTCTTTTATCTGTATCTTCCCTGCTCCCAATTTGTCCATTTCTTTAGAACACAGGCATTAAAAGATGTTAAATAATGGGTTTGATGGCAATGGGAAAATCAGGATGGCATTGGAAATTCAGCTCCAATACTTACTACCTGAATTATATTGTAGAAGTAGGTTCAAAAGAGGAATTAGAAGGCACCTTGCAACATATTTCAATAAAGCCAATTCAACTCAGTGAGTATTTACTCAAAATCCATGTAGCTCTCATATCAAATAGTTTTGCCAGATTAAAATAATTGAAGACCAGTCTTGGAGAAAAAACAAAAATCACAAAAGGTTACTTAAAATATCACTGCAGGACGTGAAATCATTGCCAGAAATAACTCTGCATCTAAATAAGGCAACTCCTGATCATACCTGAACATAGTACTATGTAGAAAAGACACCACATTTATTGACAAGTTCAAAGGGTAATTGACCCTCAGTACAAATGTACGTTTTCTAGATTCACTAGACACCAGGCTGTTCTAAATGTGTTCAATATTCTCTAAGAGAATCAAGTGGACGATTCATTCAAATATAACAGGTAAATCAAAGAGTCCTGATTCCATGTTGCCTCTGTCGAGTCACGTTTCATGACTATACCTTCAGCTTTCATTGTGGGATAAGCCTCCCAAGCTGCCTCTCCTTTGGGAAACACCCTTTGCTACAGTGATGCTGAAGACACTGTCCACTATGCTACTCATGGCTCTGGATGTGAATCCCCACTTGAGAAATACGTTACAGTGTGTCTACCTATGAACCTAGAATGCTTTCTCTACTATGAGAATTATCATTGGTGTCCTCAGTCCTTTTTTATTTTTATTGATTTCAGAGAGGAAAGGAGAGGGAGAGATAGACACATCAACCATAAGAGAGAAGCATAGATTTGCTGCCTCTTGCATGCCCCCTACTGGGACTGAGCCTGCAACCCAGGCACGTGTCCTGACCAGGAATCCAACTATGACCTCCTGGTTCATAGGTCGATGTTCATCCCCTGAGCCACAGTGACTGAGCTAATTTCTGAATTCCATGATGTAGGACCCATCCCTCCCACCCACATGCACACACTGGAATGTGTCTGAATTGGAATGAGTATTCATATCTGTGTGTTGTGATATAGGTATATAAAGTGTATGTGTATATATTCATATATTTTTATGTATACATATATATATATGCTGTCTATATATGTACACATGCATATGGTTGTGTAGATATATACACACATATATGGTGATTTTTCCCTTTAAAAGCTGTTACAAAATTGATATTCTATTTTATAATTAATCACTTACTTTAAGAATAGCAAGAACCATATCTACTTTTCCCTTTGCCTGGTAAGAGGCCCAAATTTTTAGCCCAATTATTTCAACCAACACATATTTGTATGCTCTTTTTTTATCAGTCCTGAGCTCTCATTCTAAGTTTTTCCTAGTTCTGATCTTTTACTAGTAAATTTGTTTTGTTTTTAGCACGTTATTAAATAACCTTTCACATTCAGTTATTAAATTCTTCGAGTAATGGGCAGGATATAAGGGCATAACATTAGTTATGAAAGGTCTCTTGACTATATACCAGCTCAAATACAAGAAAATAATACTGACACAGAAGTATTAGGGCCAAGTATTATATAAAGTCATCTGCAAAGCAAAAATCTACTGCCTTTACATCATTAGCCTAAATTAATTGCAATCACTTTTGCCACCTGAACCTTCTGCCCCCTCAGTTGCACAAATAACTTGATCATCTCAAGCTCTTCTGTATGATGACAACATGAATCACACTGGGATTTTAGTAAAACTCTGTCATTATTTCCATTAAAATGTGTGTGTGTGTGTGTGTGTGTGTGTGTGTGTGTGTGTGTGTGTGTGTTTTCTTCCTGCGTCCTGATCCTGGAGGCTTTCCACAAGCACAGCTCTGGGTCATTCCAGTAGCTGGAGAACATTTACAGGAAGTCTCAGTGAGCAAACTGCCTGCACCTCTTATCAACACCAGCCAAAGTCCCAGAGAGGTGTCTGATGAGGAACATAAGTTGTTCTACAAATTCAGTAGGGGGTTTATACTTGAGACTCTCTTATCTCATGAGGAAAAAGAAAAAAAGTCCTCTGGAAGCGGCGGGGTTGGGGGAATCCAGCACTGACACCATGTGTGCCCTATTAAAGTTGTTTTTATTTTAGAGTGCTGTAAAAATTGTTGTATATATTTTACATTAAGACCAGAGTAGCTTACTGCTGTGTAAAATTCATAAAAGAAAGGCTCCTTTGGAATTTTCCCGTCCTTGCTTTGTTGCACACAGAACATCGGGCCTTTGGTGGCATATGCAGTTGAGAAATCCTTTTTACAAGGATCCGTAAAAGAGACGAGTACATGGTGCTCCCCACTGTAATTAAGTGGGGCTGGTGCAGACTGCAGATGGGAAGCTGCAGAGAAGAACACCAAGGTGTGGCTTCTCGCACTCACGCCTCCCTGGCCCCTCGGGCAAGCCCGGCTGGCACCAGGACAGGCTCAAAATGAAACAGGAGAAGCGGTTCCCTTATATCCCACCCTCAGCCTCCACGGGATGGGTGCTATGCACGCCCCAACACTCCCGCATCTCAGTCCAAGACGGTGCATGTAGTCTTGCACTTTCTGGACATTCCGTGATGTCCCGTGCACACCACATTGCAGCCCACTTTTCTGCTCTTCCACTTCCTCAGACCTGTACCCTCTGAAATGTGACAATTAGTAGGTCTGAAAGAATTCATTGCTAAAATAAAACCCCCAGAAAAACAAAAACAGAAGACACCGACAGGTGTGAATAGTTATCACCTACCCACTCTCCAGCAAACAAGGAAAAAAATTGAAAAGTGGTGGGTGGAGGGTGCAGAGAGGGTGGGCATACTTCCCAAGATGCTGCCTAAAGTTCATTGTTAAGATTGCTGAAGCAGGAATTAGTCACTTTTTTGTTTGTTTGTTTGTTAATCCTCGCCTGGGGATATTTTTCCATTGATTTTTTGAGAGAGTGGAAGGGAGGGGGAGAGACAGAGAAACATCGATCTGAGAGACACATGGATTGGTTGCCTCCTACAGGCACCCCGACCAGGGTAGAGATTGAGCCTGCAACCGAGGTACATGCCCTTGATGGGAATTGAACCCAGGACCCTTCAGTCTGTGGACCAGCATTCTATCCACTGAGCCAAATCAGCTAGGGCAGAATTCCAGACACCTTAGCTGCTGAGAGAAGTATTTGAGAGCAGGTGGATCTTAGCTAACCATCAATTTAATATAATAGTTATACATTAACATTTGAAAAGTGGCTGCCTCTGGGTGACTGTCCCAGTTTATAAACACTATGAAATAACCTTACCATCAGCTGCCATGTATCCAGAGGTCCCTGGGAAATAGTACAATTTGCTATTTAATTTAAAATGACTAACACTCACTGATTTTAAAATACAATGAAGTATTTAGCATTGCAGAGGGGGAGCAAGAATGCCCCCTTTTTCAGATGCTGTCTTCTTCATATAAAAATTTCAATATCTACATTCCAGACAGCCATGAAAGTTTCAAAAGAAAAGAGGTTTTACTCTTATCCTCTCTTCCAAACTATTCTTGAGGTTGGCATGTATAAAACAGACCACATAAACTGCAACTCAAATGTAAACAAAATGTACAGAAATAAAGAACACATGTCTAAAGCATATTTTCTTGACCCTTATCCTACTGAAAATGTGCTTATTTCCTGCTCTCAGTTTAATCCATCACAATCTACAACCATATTTAGTTATATTATCTAATACCTAGTCCACATGTTGCTGTCAATTCATATACAGAAAGCAAAAATTAGAGAGGTCTTATTACTATTGCTTTTTAAAAAGAAAATGTTTGCAGAAATTAAGGGTCTAAATCACTAAAAAAATATTTTCTTTTGTTTCCTACCAAGTTAAAAGACACTTAAAAAAAAGGAGATAATGGTCAAGTAAGGTCTCATAAGAGGAATAAGTTATTTTCCAATAGAAACAGTATGTAGTAGTAGCAGATTCCATATTTAAGTTTTAACACACTCCTGAGAAAATATTAGGGCTTAAAGAATTGCACTATATTGTTACTAACAATTGTGGTATGGTGAGTTGAGGTAGCCAGGAGTAGAAGGGATAAAAAGCTATCTAAGCACATGTCGAAGCACCACCTAAATTACCCTAACTGTCTGACTGCTTCTATGTGTCAGAAAGAGAAAAACCATGCGGGGCACAGAGTGACTAGGTGTGGGGTGGGGCAAGGATCCCAGTGCTTCTGTGCAGACCAGGGAGCAAAGGGACAGAGATGAATGGTGGGTGGGACTCAACATAAGGCAGCCTCAGCGAGAGGGTGACTTTGAAGGACTAAGGATAAAAAATAAAAAAATAAAAAGCTTGAAGTCACTCTTTTTCCCCCAACAAACTGAGGATGAATGACAGTAAAATGATAGAAGAAGAGGTCTTAGTAGGGGCAGCTGAACCAAAACAAAGCCAGTGAGTGGCTCAACACTTCGGCATTTACTAAATGACCTTTGGGGTATGTTCCGCTGGCTGTTTCAAGTTGGAAGATATTGGGAGGGGGTGGTGATGGCAGAAGGCCCTGGGTGTTGTTGTTTTTTAAGTATTTGTAGAGCAAAAGCAAAATGATGTGTCTGTTGGAGGGAGAAATAGTTTAAAGTTGGCTACTTCAATGGTGGACAACCATGGCTCTGTCTTTGATTTTTATTATAAGGAACAAGAAAAAGGCAGGGGAAAACTTGCGTTTCCGAGGCAGCAAAATATTGGTCCTACTTTTGGCTCTACCACTAGAAACTTGCTGTGCATCACCTTGGTCCAGTCAGAGCCTCCCTAAATCTCAGTTCCCTCCTCTACCCTATGCAAGTGAGAGAATCAAGATGGTCACATGGCATAGCCACCGAGTCAGCAGCTAAACAACTGTCTCGAGGTCTATCCAAAGCTCTCCTCCATTCAGGTCTATAATCAAATGGTACTCCCTCAATTTCTCTGAATACCCTACAAAAAATATAGGCACTCCCAACCAACTCTTTCACCGGCTCCGAATCCTGCTTTATTTTTCTTCACAGCCTCTATCTCCGCAGAAAATTATGCACTCATCCACTTTCTTGCCATGATTCCCATTAGAAAAGCTCTAAAAGGACTCATTATGCCTAGCCCAATGATTGATACATAGCCATGCTTGATAAATATCTAATGAATACACTAAAAGTAGTTGTCGTGAGACCTTACAAAATAGTGAGTCCCATACAGTCAGGACAGGGTATCTCAGGCTGAGGTTATGTTGGCCGACCCTGTGAAGGAGTGGAAGATTACAGCCACTCCCAAATGTCAGCATTTCCCCCTGTACATGAGCATCTGCCAACTTTGTCTCTCCACAACCGTGATTTCGTTTTTCTATTTGTTATTTAAATATATAATGGTAGCATGCTTATATTTTTCTATTAATATATTGCCTAATATACAACATGGTTCAAACTCAAAATTCCTTTCATTTAAAGATTCAAGTTATAGCCCGGCCAGCATTGCTCAGTGCTTGAGCATCGACCTATGAACCAGGAGGTTAGAGTTTGATTCCCAGTCAGGGCACACGCCCGGGTTGTGGGCTCGATCCCCAGGGTCAGGTGTGCAGGAGGCGATGATTCTCATCATTGATGTTTCTATCTCCCTCTCCCTCTCCCTTCCTCTCTGGAATAAAAAAGATACATTAAAAAAAATAAAGATTCAAGTTATATGTTAAGAGAATAAATTTGTCGCAACAGGGTGAATTCTATTCATTAGTGAGCTCAGGGTGGAAGAGAGGAAAGGCAGCTATATCTGCAGTGAGTATGGGCTTCGTTTTTAAGTAATCCATTATTTTCCCCCTTGTTTCCTATATTCATTTTTCAATATATTTTTCCTCTCCCTCATTATCCACCTTTCTCCTTTCACCATGGTTTTTTTTAAGCTCTTCTCTTTTTTGCCCTCCTGCTATCTTGGTAGCTAAACAGGTCATATGTGGATTTAAAGCCTTGCATAGTCTTTGAGGGTTGGCTACCTGTGAGAAAGAAAGAGAAAGAAGAAAGATTTGAAAGCTGCCCGATGTGAAAGTCTTGGCACATGCCCAGTGCAGCTGATGAAAAAGTGTTCTGTTCTTTGTTCGCTAAACAGCGCTCCTGGGCTTCCAGTCTCTTCCTCGCCCTTCACATCTCGGCCACAGAACTGGCCCATATCTTCTAACAATGAATCTTAGAATCACTGGGTTTTAGAACTGGGCTGGATCTTAGAGCTCGCCTACCCTCATACCCTCCAATTAACAAATGAGGAAATAGAGGCCACAAGAGGTTAAGTGTGTTGCCCAGGGTCACAGAATTAATGACTTGACAGGGTACAGAGACCCAGATCTCCTGATCGCCAGAACAGAATCCTGAAAAATGAGTGTCAGCAAAGCCCAAGAAACTCTACAGGCTACTGTCATCAGAAATGGAAGAAAAGGGAACTGATTAAAAAGAAAAGTTTGGGAAGGAACACCAAGTAACTTCAAGTGTAAATTAATCCATGACTTAGGATATTTTCAGAGAATCTTCTTTTAAAAGCAAATAAGCATATGACCATTACGGGGAAGATAGGCTGAAGCATCACACCATTTAAAAAAAAACAAATCTTGCATCCATTATTTTCTTATTTTTTAGTAGTTTTTAATGTAATATCTTATATACTTAGTGACTATTCCATTGCATTGACCTTTAACTTCTGCCTTCCAGTAATCGAAAGCAGCTGATTTTAATGTGCTGGTGCTTTAGTGTGAAGGAGGTTAAGGCTGTGTTTGTGTGCAATCAGGTTAAGATTGGCTCCAACAGGAGAAAAATCCATACATATGTTGAAAAGATCTGAAAAATGCCTGTATTCCCAACCTGATTACGACTTACATTTTTGCATGGTTTGTCAAAGCAGATCACTAAAATCAAATCAAGATGTAAAATGGGCTGAAGCGGTTTTCTTCTCCATTCTTCCATTAATCACCGTGACCTACCGAAGAAAGGAACTTTCTGCTCTCTCACCTGAGGCAAGGTGGGATACTACACTGGAAGTTATGCCTATTTTTATAAGCTGGTGCTCAAGTTCCAAAATTAATTTTCTAGTTGTAATTTCTTACATTTTAAAATAGAAGTTATTTTATTGCAGAGTAATTTTCCGTTTCTATCAACAATTCTATTGTAGGTCCCTTTTTATAAAATAATAAAACAAGTTTCCATATAACCTTTTAGACCTACTAACTTCATATAAAAATTGAATTTATTCAACTGAAAATGAAGATTTGGGAATTAAAACAATAGCCAGTTGCTCCTAATAAATAATACTTGATAAAACCTAACTATGAATTAAATCAGAGTTCATGCCTGGTTATCAAAAGGAGGATATTGGCAGATGATATATACGCATTTGTTTCAGCACAATTTACACTGCTGACAGGGTCAGTTTGTACTCTGTACGACAGTATACTGCTGTTGGTAACACAAAAACTATGAGTGCAATAAACATTACAAGTTAACAATCTAGCTGTTATCTACAAAATTCTCAAGCAAGACTGGGGCTAGGTCAAAATAGCGGGAGGGGAATATTCTGGCTCTTGTTACACATAAGCATGTTTGTTATAGGAGCATTTTCAGGTTAATTTTTGCTATTAACGTAAACCACAATTGGGGGACCACATCGCTGGGAGAGAAATGGGGGGAGGGTAGTTATATAAACAATATACAACAAAGGAAGCCTTTCTTCCCAATACCTGAATACATCAGGTTTGTTTTTAGGCATGAGGTTGCAGGTTAAATGCTCTCAGCTATCCAAGAAGTGGCTTATTAGTTTTGTAAGAAAATATTTTCTTATATTTTGACTGAAAAATACTCAGTTTAAAGCGAACAAAACCATCCTTGTTAGTGAAAAGCAAACCCCAACAAAACTTTGTTTCAAAGACCCAGCAAAGCAAAGCAAAACTAATTCAAGAGGAAAAGCTGCCTTCCTAATAGTAGCTTCTGAATCTGGATCTAATAGTTCTCAAAGGCCGACTGGAGTCTTCGAGTCTTAAAAGTTCGTCTTCCTCCCCGGATCATAGACATTCTCTATGGGGCAGCATAATACGGATGTAAATCCATTTTAAGCCGGTAGGTATTCCCTCTCTGGCCTGTAACCACAAAGCTGAAAAACTGTGTCCCAACAGAAAAATAAATAAATACAGACAAACAAAAATTTTGATTATTTCACAGGGCAATTTTCCAAACACAACTTCTTTGCTTTTCTATGCTGTAGACTAGAAAAACCCCAGCTTCATCTCCAACAACGTAGCATCCACTAGTGACAAACGGTAACAAGCGATTACGCTTTAAGAACCACAGCGACGGCGCTGAGAACTCCATCTCAAACTGACACGGCTTCAGCCAGCACCTGAGCTATGTACGCGTCTCCTAATTTGTAAATGGGCCTAATCCTGTTATTACAGAATAATTACTGCAAATCAGTACAATTACTACAAAGACATGAATAAACACACACATACCAGTAGCTGTTTTCTACAAATTATTATCAAAACAAAGAGAACCGGCTAATTGTGGTAACATTAAGACAACGTTTATTCCTCCCAGTGTTTGGGCAAGTTTATTTTAAGTTGTCATCTTCAACTAGTAATGATGCCGATGATTTTACAGATGCCATAAACCTTTCTAATCTAAACTCTTCTCAACTGAAAGTTGGCCGCTTCCCTCAGATCAACATCTGCAAAAGCCTGATTTCATAAGACCTACTTGTATGGTACGTTAGCCAAAAAAAAAGACACACACACACACACACACACACACACACACACACACGCACGCTCTTAGAAATCTCAATTTGGAAAGCCCATTTGTAATGCACGCTTCTAAATTATTATCAAGGTATCATGAAAGTAAATGAAATATTCCCTCTATATTCTTCACAGTGTAAGCATCCATCCTTAAATAAGAATAATGTGGAATTTGACCCTCTGACCAATGTTATTATCAGGTTTCCTTCATGGAGAAATATTCATTATTGGGGGTGGGGGTAGGGAAGAGGCAAATTCAGAAAGCACACCACCCACGGTAGTGACTACCCACACTCACCTCCGGGACAGTGCCTCATGGCCATCTTACATCTCCTGGATTCGGCGATGGTTGGACATGGTATTGTATCTTTTGCTGGCTTTTTAACAATTTGCCGTGTTCTGGTTTCCAGACCCCATTTAAATCCACATGTGCGATTATTTCTGCTACACGTTCCCCATTCACTCCAATGACCAACTTCACATCCTTCTAAATAAAGATTAAAAATAAACAAAACAAATACAAATAATTTGGTATCCATTTGCTCCACTATCATCAAATTTATATACTCTCCCCACTTTCAGATTCCCCAAATTAAGCTGCACAGCCCACAGAGACCTATATTCACCTTTCAAACTTCAATTCTTTGAACCATGGGGTTACTTTCATTTACAATAATTGCCACATAAGTAATTTTAAAACTAGTACTTTCAATTTGTCTTAGTTCATTTTTTGAAGAGATGCTTCTGGTCCATTCTAAAGACACTGGAATATATAATCTCTGAAAGATTCAATAGCTAAAATCTACAGCAGAAGATAAGATTTTCACATTATGACAGAAGAGAAAATTTTTCATGTTAATTCTGAACACCCCACTGAAATTCACGTGTGTTTGTTTTATTTTGAAAGTAAGTGTTTGGGCCCGACCAGCATGGCTCAGTGGTGGAGCATTGACCTATGAACCAGGAGGTCACAGTCCCATTCCTGGTTAGAGCAGTAGGGGGCATGCAGGAGGCAGCCAATAGCTGATTCTCTCATCATTGTTTCTATCTCTCCCTCTTCCTTCCTCTCTGGAATACACACACACACACACATATGTGTGTGTGTGTGTGTGTGTATATATATATATATACACATATATATGTGTGTGTGTGTGTGTATATACATATTTATATGTATTTATATTTATATGTATTTTAAAAGTAAGTATTTGGTGAAAAGGACAGGGTGTTTGTTTTGCATTTTCTGATTTATCTCAATTCTTCAATAGGTGTCAGGAAACCACAGTATGTATTTCCTATTCCCTAAATTGGTGCTATATATTATTATAGTGTGAAAAGTAAACAAGTATGGTTAGGTATATGAAAAATGTATGATTTTTCTAGATTACATATCTAGCTTTTAGCACCCCCTTTTGTAAAATCATAAAGCAGAAAAGTGGGCTAGCCTCCAGTCTCCTGGGGTGAGGTTGGGGAATAAAAGGACAAAAATTGGTAAAGTTAAACGTCCTCATCAAATTCCCCATTAAAAAGCCCCTTCACACTACCAGGTCACGACTCAGGCCCAGGGTCCACACACAATATTTCAGCATTCCAAATCTTAGCAGGCATGATCATGGTTACTCTTAGATGTTTCAAAGCTATTCAAGATGATTTGTCTTCAGGGGAATGCATAGGACACAATTTGTAATTTATCTTTGAGGGTTTCATAAGAGCATCCATTGACCGTTTCTAAGGGGCATGGGACTTGCCTCTCAAAAGCAAACTCAACATTTCCAATATGCTCTTCTAGTGGCTTTCCTATGTTTAATAGGGCGTTGCCTGTATGAATGTATTCACTCACACACAAACAGGAACATAAGTACACATTTCTTCATAAACCTCTTCTTTAAATGTGTTCTCTGCAAGCTTTTGAATATATAATTACTAGAAACCCGGTGCACGGATTCGTGCCCTGGTGGGGGGCATGGCCTGCGGAGATCAGCCCGCTGTGGGAGCGCCACTCATTTCAGTCAGCCAAGTGGCGCTCCCACTGTGGGAGCACACTGACCACCAGGGGGGCAGCTCCTGCATTGAGCATCTGCCCCCTAGTGGTCAGTGCGCATCATAGCATCTGGTTGCCCAGTCATTCTGGTCATTCCAGTGTTTGGTCGCTGGGCTTTTATATATATAGATAGACTGTTTTAGCAATATTTCTTCAGGAAAAAAGTTCTCAATTTTCTCTTAAGTCTCCATTTCAAGGAGATGGAAAGTCTCATAATACATAGCTCTCTTGTACATCATATCAGATGTACAACATGCCAAATAAAATTCAGGGGTAAGTGCAGAGGGCTGGGAGTAGTGAAGATGCCATTGCACCTAAGAACAGATTCAGGCATTCATCAAAATGCAGGTACTGACAGAGCTTTACCTCTTAATTGGTAGTATAAAAGCCAAAACCATATAAAAACCATGTAAAACTATATAAAAACTATATAAAAACAGTGAAAAAGTAGGATAAAAACCAAAGTGTTTTCAAACACTCAAAAAATAGACAATTTATAAAATGTGTATTCCTCATTATTATTCACAAATGGCATGTATGAATATATTAAATTATGCATTCTAGCTATACAAATTTAGTAAAGGTAAAACTGTTTTAATGCACTTTGCAACATGCAGTCAGTTATCAAAATATATTTTGCACAAAAATTTTCTTCCCAATGATATTTAAAAAACAAATGGCTAAGAAGGTCCATAATTAATATACATAACAAAAGTGATAGAATCATTAATAACATGGTACAGTTTGAAATTTTTATTTTTATTTTAAACAAAATGTTTTTATCTAACAGATACTAATAATTTTTTAAGATAAGTAAGAAATAGATGTATTACACATATGATAAAAAGCATTATCAGCATCTAAATAGTTTAATCTAGCAAATGTACAACTCGCAAATTTTGTAGCAAGATGTAATATATAAAACTACCCAATGACATGATGCCTAAAGAATTCAGAAAGTCAGCAAAAAACTCAAATAATTTTCAGTTCTAATTAACAAGACTACCAGGCTGAATAACCCAGTATGCATTTCCCCCTCCCCAAGAAACAGGTGTAAAAAGTTGCAGTTTGAAAGTTACACAAAAAACTACTTACCCACACATTCCATGGTTTCATCTAATGGTGCAAAACCATCTGGGCACTCATCAAAGCAACGGCCTCTATGCAAATAAAAGCCTACTTTGCACTTGGTACAAAAGTCTTTGCTGAAGCAAGAATCACAGTTTTCTATTCTGCATCCTAAAAACAATTTTAAAGAGAAAATTTCAGTCAAAGAGAAATGCACTCATTTTACAAATAAAACTTTCACAAACTCATTGGTCAGATCAATTGAAATTCTAGTGGTCAGAGCAATATGTGTTCAACTCTTTTGTTTCCTAATGCCATCTCATTCTGCATCACTCCTACCTCTTGCAAGAGCTCACCACATCAATAAGCTAAGACACAACTCCAGCCCAAGGCCCTGGGCAGCCATGAGATCCTTCTGAAATTTTTGCAACTCCAAATGGGATTAAAAAGGATGTAAAAGAAAAAGAAAACACCCCCACTACAAATTACATTGCTGCTGGGGCTGAAATCTTTTCTGCTCTTCAAAAGACAAACAACGGAAAACATACAAATGGGGATACTCTAATCAGGATCTCCTGCTTCTGGACAGTCAATTAAAATTCTGTTTATGTTGGTCAGTGTGGCATTTACTGTCATCAGAGGGTTCCTTAACTTGGAGGGGTAGTTCAGGTCATTTAAAAACAAAACAACACATGTAACAATGTGCCAAAGGCTTTATATGCATTTCCATTTGGTTTTCATAAGAATCCTACAAGGAGGGCAGTACTATCCCTATTTTGCAAATAAAGAACTTGAGACTAAGAGAGATTAAGTCCTAGAGCTAGTAGTGGCTGAGCGGGTTCTGAAAGCCCCCAAAACTGATTGCCTCCT
This sequence comes from Myotis brandtii, assembly GCF_000412655.1. Lineage (NCBI taxonomy): Eukaryota > Metazoa > Chordata > Mammalia > Chiroptera > Vespertilionidae > Myotis > Myotis brandtii. The sequence goes on along the minus strand of NW_005360891.1, from coordinate 3,902,428 downwards.
ACATCTGGGCTCCTTTTCCTGACCCGCTAACTGAACTTGGCGAGGAGCAGTTTGGGAAGCAGTGCTGTCAGGCCTGCTCCCTGTGGGCTTGAACCCCAGCTCTGCCCTGACCAGCTCTGTGACTCCAGACAACTGCACAGCTCCCTGAGCCGCTGTTTCCTTCTGTATAAAACGGAGATGACCCAAGGCTATTGTGAGAACTTGTAATAATCCTTTTCCTGACCCGCTAACTGAACTTGGCGAGGAGCAGTTTGGGAAGCAGTGCTGTCAGGCCTGCTCCCTGTGGGCTTGAACCCCAGCTCTGCCCTGACCAGCTCTGTGACTCCAGACAACTGCACAGCTCCCTGAGCCGCTGTTTCCTTCTGTATAAAACGGAGATGACACAAGGCTATTGTGAGAACTTGTAATAATATAGATAAATTGACTCATAATCTGCACATAGAAGCAATAGTGGATTAGAAACGTATTTTTCCACTAAACACACATTACAACAAGGTGTAAAAAGAAGCAAAAATGTATCTTGTATTATAGGTCAGATTCCCGAATAGGCCAGTAACATTTGGGCCAGAGATAGAGGGCTTGCATGGGGAAAAAGAAATATACTCTAAACTGCTCTGCAGAGAAAAGGAGAGAAGGTTAAAGGATTGGTTAATTGGAAGGTCAGGTTTTCAACAGATTATAGTTCATTATTACTTGCAACAGATTTAATTGATGGTAATTAACAGCATGTAAAGCTCTATGAAAAGTCCATGGCATTGCTTATATTCATTTAACAAGCCTCGGAGTGCCAGTACTGTATTTAGGGCTTTCATGATTCAGCAAAGCTTTAAAATATATAGTTCCTGTAATCAAAGAAAAAATGGGATAAAAAATAGAACTCACTGAATATTAAAATTTTGAAAATTGAGAAAATAAAGCCAGAAAGTTGAATTAAAGGCTAATATATATATATATATTTCACTAAAATAAATTATAAATAATTACAGTTTCTAGACCTATAAAAAGAAAATGGTAACTCTTCACCTTTCAATATTGAGTCTAAACAGCTCTTCATATATTAAATGACCACCATGAAGCAGTTAATTCAACTTCTAAAATGTTACCATATTTGCAACTGGAAAACCAACTATGTGTGGGTGAAAGTCCATAGTCAAATTATAGTATTGCTCTTTTTGGGGAGGATGGTTGGGCACAGGACACTTTATCACCCCATAAAAGGTTCATTTGTAGTCTTAAAAGCTGTAACGTATATTTTAACACAACAGTGGTCGATAGCTGGTCAGTCGCTTCTTAATCATGGTGAAAATACATGACCATCATGTCCACAAATTGCTGGTTTTCTTGCTACTTTCTTTTTTTTCTTTTAAAGCAAGCAGCCCTTCCTGTTAGCAGAATTATTTCCTGAGAAATAATGATAAACATTCCAAAGATACAACAGAACTAAAAGATGAAAAAGAACAAAGCATTTATACTTTTTTAAAAAGGGAATATACACTTCATAAATCAATTGTTATCTAGAAAGTCTGATTTTTCTTTAAAACATGACCTGCACCATTAAGCTTTTTGGCCAAAAAGTTATAGCAATAAGCATTTGGAATTAATTTTACAAGGTCCTTTGCTGATCTTTATTGTTACCTGTAACTCCTTTTCCTCATTTTGTTCCGCGTTCCTAATACCAGTCCACAGAACGTGGAATTTCTGAAATACCTATCATTCTCTGTCAAGTCCCTTAGGACTTCTTCAGGCACAAATCCTGCTAGAAGAAAGCTTAATTGTTTGTCCTAAAATTTAAGTAGAACAAAAATATGATGCGTTCAAATTGTTGAATATGACAACCATGAAAAAGCATGAGATGAATTATAAGCAGTGACTGTAAACGTGAAGATCAATAGTTAAGTGAAGAAACCAAGTTGCATGATATCTACTGGATAATATAATAAAACCATATGTGCATGGTGGGGTATGAATAGCTTGGAGAATTTAATTTGGGAAAGGGTGGTAGAATTTTGAAATATGTTAAAATTATATATTTCTGAATTATATGAATCTTTTATCATTGTAATGCATTTAGTATTAAAGCAAACCAAAGTTATTGCAATATACATTTGTGACCTACTTGAATTTACAGGATATAAAACTTTATTAGCATTCTAAAATAAATTCTTTTGATTTCAAGGTAAGAATGAAGAAATATTATCCCATCCCAAATTTTTTTTTTTAGATTTGGGTGCATGAAATTACACCCATTCTTTGATAATGCTGAACCTTGCTTTAGCCCTCAAATTACACAATCATTTGACCAACTCTTGACAGTATCCTTTGTTTTCATATAGTCAATGGCACTTTTCCTTCACTCAAATCATAAGGAAAAGAACTAAATTATTTTTTGTTCAGTAAAGCATTTAAACAAAAGCTTTGATTGGTGTCAAGTCCCAACATCGCCGGAAGCTCTGCTGGCCTTCCTGGTCTCAGTCCCTCTTTGCCACAACGTAAAACCAATGCCCACAACTCGTACATTCAGTGGCCCGAACTGACTCGACTCATCTAGGTGCAGACTCCTATGAGCTGAAAGCTTTTTAAAGCGAGCAACTGCATAAACCATTACCCTGGAGATCTACATCTGCACATGCTTCCACGCCTGAAACCTTTCCTCACTGCTCCAGGCCCACCTACAACCCCCTGCCCTCTTCTGCCATTTCTCCAGAAACTACCCCTTCTGCTTTGGAGAAAACCACTATTTGTGGGGCTTCAGAGCTCCCCTCACCCCAGCTACTCTACCCAACACTGCTTAAGCTTGTTATCCTTAGGTAATTGGGATTTAAATCTACTCTATTAACTCATTCTTAACATAAAAGTAAAACATTCTCATTATAAATAAAAATTCTAAACAACACAGAAGGTTTCAAAGAGCATACAGAAATACCCTTCCTTACTTTAATGGCATAGCAGGCCTACTTCTCAGAAACAACAACTGTATTACATTTCAGAAAAATCTCTATGTCAACTTTATAAATAAATGAGTTTTAAAATACCAGTGGGATCATTTAATAGACTGATAAACCTTAGAAAATTTTATACTGTGTAAAAAAACAGGTATATCAAAGTTTACCAAACATAGGTCTTTTCTATAAAAAACTGGGCTTTAAGTCTTCACTCAGAAATATAAGACCCTGGTTTAGCCAACTTACATGCTTCTAAATTACATGCCTCCTCAAAAATGCAATCCGCGAAATGAGGACTGCCAATATCGGTTTGAGTAAAATTACTGTCCAAGTGAAACTGCCTCCAAATGCAGTCTGACGGGGCTGTCCTTTGGCAAGAGGGGTTTACTCTGGCCAAGGGGAGAAAAAATAGGCTGGGCACCCCTTCTCCTGGCCTCCCACAGTATCCATACAGGCTCCATTATAACATTTTCAAATTATACTGTAGCGCAGTTCAACAGTTCATTCCAAACATTCTCCAGAAATGTAGCGCTGTGCCAGACCCCGAGAACATAAAATTATAAGACCCATTCCCTGTCCTGGAGGTGCGAACGCCAAAGGCAGGGGGCCATGTGCACTTCCAGGGCCTTGCCCATAGCGCAGTAGTTACCCGCTGGGTACCTCAGAGGCAGGGAAGATGCAGTCACTTCTGTTCAGCCATTACTTTTCTTTATTCTGTTTTCAGTCTGTGGATTCCTTGTTTCTAACACAGAGCCGGGCACGTGGTGGGGTTGTAATGCTTGCCAAGTGCACTCACGTGCATGCCACTTAAAAATGCAATTCCTTTATGGCATTTTCAGGCTCATTTGAATGCTTGGTTTGAGATTGCTTACACATGCACTGTAAATATCTTTAAAAGGAAAAGTTGGTTGGTTGCTGTAAATCTTATTGGAGGAACAAACAGTGAAATACCTATTTAGAAATAGAAAACACCTAAATGGAAAGCAATTATAATGAAGAATGTCAATACTGAAGGGTGCCAGGTAATCTGTGCTATGGAAGTTGGAACCTCCGCTGAGCAAATGTTAGAAAGACAGAGGGAAGACAGAGATCTGGCCATGACAAGCAGGCATAACGAGGCAATGAAGAGACGTCACACGCATGTGATGGACCCCAGGAAGAGAGGCTGGGATGAACTGGAGGTTACGTGGAGGGGATGGTTACTTGGGCTTAGATGGCTGTGGGCAGGGATTTTCACTTCGTATGTAGTTTCAAAAAAGGAAGTAAGATTATAAGTTATTTGTACGTTGTGTGGTTTTCAGTATTTAAGTAACAATAAACGTGAAGTTAGGTTCAAGATTAGGGCTTGCTTTCACTATTGTAAAATTCTTGAACCTGAGAATAACATAACAAAGATGGTACCTGGTTTGTTCCCTCACTTCAACAAGTAAAAGCCACTGGGAGCCAGGCATCACGATGGATAACTAAAGGCCCAGGTGGAAAGCACACCAGCATCCTCAGGCCACTAACGGGAACCGTCCCAGGCAGGCAATGAGATGACAATGTGACTATGAAGTGCGCACAGAGTGAGCTGGGGAGTCCTTGTTTTCAGGAAATGCAGCTCCCTGGAAGCAGGAAGAGCATGAAGGTAAGGAAAGGCGCCCAGAGCCTCAACACCCTAAGAGGAAACAGTCGTGGGGAAAGGGGTTACATGAATCAGTAGAGCCCACAAGCTGAGTTGAGATGAAAACTGAGAGAAGCCACAGGTCCACCATCATCCCTTCCGCCTGTGGTCCCACAGCACGAATGGTCTTGGCACACTGGCAGAGTTCGTTTTGTTTATCTTACCAGCAAGATCTAGATGACAAGAACCATCTCTTAATTGAATATCTCAGCATGGCCAATCGTATAAACAAAAAACTAAAACCTGAAGTGAAAGCAGAGAAAAATCAACCTTTGTTAAGCCCAGCTATGAAAATACACACCAAGGAAGCCCTTTCTGTTATTTCTTGGTCACCAGGCTGTGGGCCGCAGGCCGCACGGGCACACCCTGGTCGCCTGGCTGCAGATTGCTCCTCAGGTGCCCTTCATTGTCAGACTACAAGCATCTCGATTCAGAATGAGGCAGATGCTGACCCCCGCCGGGGCATTTCGTCTTCAAGGGCAGTTACCAGTACAAGAATCTGAGAGCATCAAGACCACCCCTGGGAAACTCTATACGACTCTCTGCTCAGTGTGTACTAAAATCTGAACAGAAATGAAGGCAGCAGGTTGTTCCAAAAGACATATGAAATTAGACCTTGAACTATTTTTTTCACATCGAAAGTACTAGACTGTGCAACTTCATATGAGGTTTCATAAAACTGTTTAAATATTTTTAGGTTTCTCTAAAAACTTCAAATAATGCTGTTTAACCTTCCTTTTCAAAAATCCCAATGATTTATAAATATACCAAAATACAGTTTTTAAGCTTTATGTTAACAAATTCATGTATTTCTAATATGTACTATGGCAGTAATCGCATTAGAGTTGGGACTGATGAAAACTATGACCTAAAATCTAAAAAATTACATTCTTTGCAATCATATGTAATAATTTTTAATAAATAAAATGTAATTTTATACATATTATAATATATAATCCTATATATACTTAAAATCTGAACAGAAATGAAGGCAGCAGGTTGTTCCAAAAGACATATGAAATTAGACCTTGAACTATTTTTTTCACATCGAAAGTACTAGACTGTGCAACTTCATATGAGGTTTCATAAAACTGTTTAAATATTTTTAGGTTTCTCTAAAAACTTCAAATAATGCTGTTTAACCTTCCTTTTCAAAAATCCCAATGATTTATAAATATACCAAAATACAGTTTTTAAGCTTTATGTTAACAAATTCATGTATTTCTAATATGTACTATGGCAGTAATCGCATTAGAGTTGGGACTGATGAAAACTATGACCTAAAATCTAAAAAATTACATTCTTTGCAATCATATGTAATAATTTTTAATAAATAAAATGTAATTTTATACATATTATAATATATAATCCTATAATATATACTTATATTACTCAAAAATGCATTATCTGTAGTAAATTATCTCTGCCCTTGTTTTGGTCATGCAGCTAAACAAACTGACTACAATCATTTGTTGACTACCTGCATGGAAAGTCATCTACTTCAAAATTAGAAACTAGGATTTAGAAAAACTGAGATCTAAATGCAATTTTAGATCTCGGGGTAGAGGCAGGGGTGGGGGAATTACATCCTCTGTGTGCCCTATTCCCGTTACCACCAGATAGGGGGCAAAATGCCTGACCTACCTATATCAGATGAAGGTTCGGAGTATCAAATTAAAGATGAGAACAAAAGACTAGCTAAAAGGTGCCACCTAAAATGTGTATCACTCCCTAGAGCCCAATAAGCCTACCCTTCAACAGATTCCGTTTGAAATGTGCAGGGCCCCTTTCTGAGCACCAGGAAGCTGTTCGGTTCATAACGTGCAGTAAAGGTGTCTGTCGTGGCCATTAGGGCCGTGACCACAAGGATGGCATGATCCTGGCCTTGGCAGTGACTTTCATTTCCAAATTGCAATTAGGCAAGACGAATGGACTCCATCCAGAAATTTACATGTTGTTTTTCAGATAGCTATTAAGTTCTATCTTATATGCCCAAAGTGCCCTTTATTTCCACCTCTGAGGATATATATACTGTCAAAAATAATTTTTTTCCTCCTGACTCATTTTAACTTAGCGTTACAACAGTTCATTAAAATAAAAACCCCAAATTCAAATTTATGAAATATGTTGCCGGTAGCTTCACTGCAATAGTTGAATGTTTAAAAATGATAGCCTGCCCACCCACGCACAGAAAAAAATCTGAAGAAATATTGAGGCTTGTGCAAAATTGTGCGGTCAAGTAATGAAGAACTATAAAAATGCTGGCTTCATTTCTCATGTATTCAAGTGATGCATATTTGAAATCATTCTCAAAACAACCGAAATTAAAACTTGGACACATCTGCTGGGACTTCAAGAGTAGGTGTTTTAGAGGGACTTTTCTTTTTCCCATTTAAAGGGGGTGAAAGAGGAGGACAAGCTACCTCAAAACAAAGTAGGAAAGGAATGTGATAACAATAAAAATGGTCTTAAAATTACAAACCAAATTAATATCTCTTATCAGATGTTTAATCCCTGCCAGTAGCCGCTCTCTCGTCCTGGTTACTCCTTGTGCTTTTCCTTTTTTGGTGACTTCTCACCCTTTCACATTAGACGGGAGCAGAGCACTTTCATAAACCAGATTTGCGTCTTAGCTGCATTTTTTCAAACACTGAAGAAAGCAGAGCTCTCCAACCCAATGGAAAAGCATACGTAAGCTAACATATGCCCTGCCCTCCACACAACCTCCACCCAAGGAAAACAAAAAGAATCTCTTAATCCCTTCGCACGCCAAATAGGCGAGAGCAGGAGTCAGCCAACTCTTCCCGTAAGAGACCAGATAGTAAATATTTTAGGCTTGTGGGCCATAGGATCTGTCTCAACGACTCTGCTCTGCTGTAGAACAAAAGCAGCCGTAGACAATGTACAGATGACTATGCAGCTATTTCCAATAAAACTTTATTTATGAACACTGAAATTTGAAGTTAATATTATTTGTATGTGCTGCAAAATATTGTTCTTCCTTTGATTTTTTTCCCCCCGGGCCAGTTAAAAACCTAAAATCTATTCATTTGCTCAAGGGCCCAACATAAACATGGGGCAGGCCAGGTTATGGCCACTAGTATTGGTTTGCTGACCTCTAAACTAGAGGATGATTGAAATGCATGAGGCACATTGAAGGGAAAAGGAAAAAAAGATAAGGGTTTCATTCTGAAAATAGGAAATGGTAGCATTTAAGCTTAGGGAGGCTTAGTGACTCTGCCATCTTTCAAAAGCACAAACCAGTCTTGTCATTTCCCTGCTTTAAAACCCTTCAGTGGCTCCCTGTCACTTCCAGATTCAGGTCAAACCCTTGATTTTAAAACAGAAGATCCTTCTTGTTAGACACACCCACCCATTGCCTTAGCTTCACCTCCACGTGTGCCTTTCATCCTATCCATGCTAGTTTCCTCTGACCTCCCCATGACCTCCCCGTACCACGATACTGTGACAGCACTTCTCCTGTCCTTGAGGTTACTATGTTTATTAAACTACCCACCCCCCCATTAAAGGGGGTTCCCGTAAAGAAAACAGAGAATGTCTTCTGTTCTATACTCACAGGTCCATCACACAGGTGATAATCTATCTGCTGAATGACTAACGAATTTCATACTTAAATTTCTATCAGTTTAGAATAAACACTGAAAAAGAGTCCACCTTGTACATTTTCATGCAACTGCATGATTTTGTTACAAATAAAAATACTTTAGATTATGAAGAGCTCCATTTCCAGTTTAGGCACCAATTTATTATATACTACATTGAAGCTCTTATGTCTCATTTTCATCTCTAAGAAACAAAAACTATGCATATTCCTTAACTGTAAACGAAATAGAGATGAGAGTTGGAGGGAGAGACTGAACACTGCAGAAACTAGATCTAAAAATCCATATAAAGTCACAAAGAGATCAATATTAAAGAGGTAACTGCCAACAGCAGATATTACTCTCGAGTAATATTGGTTTTTAGAGAAAGATGAAGGGAAAGGGAGAGAGAAACACTGATATGAGAGTGAAACATTAATAGGCTGCATCCTGCACACACCCCACCGTGGATCAAGCATGCAACCCCGGCACGTGCCCTGACTTGGAATCGAACCAGCGACCTTTAAGTGCATGGGACGACACCCAACCAACTGAGCCACACCGGCTAGGGCTCTCTAGAGATTTTTTTTACAGACTCATGAGAGTTACTAGAACTAGAAGGCTATTATTCCAGAGTGTGTTAGGTAATTTGTCTAAGCTCACAAAGCTAGTTACTGTCAGAGCTCAAACCAGAGCCCAAAGTTCCTTCCAACCCAGTGTTCTTTTAAAGATGTCATCTACCACAAATTGATTTCTCTGTTTGAAGATAAAATCTGTCTTAAATTCCTTAATGGGATTTAAAATACTTAAACTGACCATTCATTTAAGGAAAAAGAAATAGTCAAAGAAACTTTGAGATTTGTCTAATACTAGGTTTGGAACTGTGCATAATAGTTTTGTCTAAATCACATGGTTTGATTTTTAAAGAACAGTATAATGCCCCCCCCAAAGAATATTCTATTGGAGTCTCAGACTTTGAGGCCACCCTGCTACTGACTCGTTGTGTGACTTTGAAGAATTATTTCCATTATAAACCTCAATATGCAAATTTCTTGGGGGCAGGAATGGCAGGAACAGGGGAGAAGGGAGGGAGACAGGTGGAATAGAATCAATTAGGACTCTTCCAGATCTAGGTGCATAATTTTTTTATTAGTTTAAGGAAACGTCTACATGCCTGAAAGATGTTTTCACAAGTTACAGGGTTGTGAAAACACACACACATGCACACACGTGCACACACTCACACACAGGTTGAAAGGTAAAAGTGTTTATTAATTGAACCAAACGTCCTCTCCTTTAAGAACTATTGGAAAGATGTTTTCTTTGGTACCTTCTGCAGCATGGCCTATAGGGCAAGGTCTCTTTCTAGAGAAGAAACTAGCTTGAGAAAATGCCCTTTCAAAGTGTGCCCACCTCTCAAAAAAGAGAGATTCTAAAACTTATCCAATCATGTGGTTTTTGTTATTTTGTTTTCTCCAAGAGCATCAGGGTGGTATGGTTAAAGAAACAGGGATCTGAAAGAAACTGCATTCCCTTTTTAGCTTTGAGTCATACTGTGTGTCCCTGAGTAGGTTCCTGAATGGTTCTAAGCTTGTCTTTTCAATAGTAACATGTAAATGTTTACCAATATCGCATAGGGTTATTAAGAGAGTTTTGGAATAGCCATTTCCACCTGGAATTTGAGTTTGAGGAGAAGGGCAGGTCTGGAATAGCAAATAGCAGTAATTTCTAGAAGCATTCATAGAAATCACAGAATGTTAGAGCAATGATCTCATAGCCTCCCCTAAATTTTATAGATGAGTTTTTACTGGTGCTCAGAGAATATGAGATTCACTCATCGTCAAAGAGAAAGTTAGGAAACCCAACTGATTTGTGGCCCAGAGTCAGCTGTGAGAGGAACCATCAAAAGGCCTCTCTGCATAAGTTGGGTTTTTGTTTATTTTTCTTTTTTTAAAGTCTATTACTTTCTAAGCTTTCTATAAGAAATATGCATAACAATTTTCAAAATTCAATTTTTTCAAATAAATTAGTTTATCAATGAATGAGAAATAAAAAATGGAGAAAAATCACCTAATGTACAGTATCAGAGACCACACACACACACACACACACACACACACACACACACTATGCCTCTGTTTGTATCAAGAAGCCAACCTCAGCCAACATTTCATTAAGTCTTCCTTTGGAAGAAAGATACTGCTTTACAATTGGGATCTTACTCTAGCGATTAGGAAACAGACGAGCAAGTCTCTCTATATAGGATTTTTTTAGGGCTACTGTTGATTGAAGTATAATTTTCTTCTCTACTGTTGAGAAATGATCTCTTAAGAAAACAAAAAGTGGGTATGATTTCAGATTCTCAGTCTGTGACAGCTTTCCCAATTTAAATCTGTCTCCTCCTCTCAATACAAATAACAACGCAATATACGCAAAGTGTCTATGAAAAACAGTGTGAATCATTAGCATGAAAGAACCAGGGTCATCCCAAGTCACAGACTGAGAATGCAGAAATCGTTTTCCCCTTTCACTTGGCCTCAAAGGAGTCCTGTCAACCAGCACTTCTTGCTTGTACCAGACGAGTAATGATCTCCTCCAGGTCAGTAACGGCAACATTGGTTGCCCTCACTCACAGTAAGGACAACTCTGGCAAACCATTCTCACACACAGATACCTTTTCAAGGCTGATTTTCAGTCATTGCTCCCTCTCCATTTCTGAGAAAACGGATCAACATAGCCAAACTGTGCCTGTTAACCCCGACATGGGAGCATTTCTCTAAGGAAGACTCTATGATACATTATGAGTATTGTTGAGTGACCGTCCACATTAGTTTGCCCAGACTGTTCTGTCTTACACCCTATGTCCCTGCATAGTTTTAAGAGCAGCACCTTGCACTCCCCAATGTCCCAAGTTGAGTGACACATTAGATGGTCACCCTATCATCCACACACAGTATGTAAAATGCTACACCTAGAACTTGAGATAAATTTCAGGAGCTATTTACATTCTTGCCTCATCTTCCTTGTGCACTAAAAGTCCAGAATAAAAAAACCACACAGAATATTCGTGGACTCAAATCCCCCCAAAGTGGTCTAAAGCAATCTAAGTAGGAATCCGTTTTAAGATGAATCCATTCTCCTATGAAGTTCAAAAACTATAAAAGACAAATAACTAGGTAGCCCAAATCATACAGCATAAGGATAAGGTAATTCTTTGCAAAAATTAGCCAGTCTAGCCCTAGCCGTTTTGCTCAGTGGATAGAGCATCAGCCTGTGGACCAAAGGGTCTTAGTTCCATTCCAGTCAAGGGCACGTGCCTGGGTTGCAGGATCCTCCCTGGCCTGAGCCCTGGTCAGGGCGCGTGCAAGAGACAACCAATGAATGTGTTTCTCACACATCAATATTTCTCTTTGTCTTTCCCTCTCTCTTCCATTCTCTATAAGAAATCAATGGAAAAATATCCTCAGGTGAGGATGAAAAAAACCCAAAAACTAGCCAGTCTATTGATACTTGTTGGGAGTTATGCCTCCTCTAGTTATTAATCTAAAACAATTTCATGAAATGGAAGTAGGTGCCAATTTTCTCTAAGCCTATATATTTCTATCTGTGCTGATGGCAAAACTATTCACCTAGTCACCTTAGCCAGAAGCCATAGGATCAAATTTAATTTTCTCTCTTCACTCTGTCAAATTAGTTACTAAGTTCCATCGACTATTTTTATTTTATTTATTTTTATTTTTAATTGAATTTATTGGGGTGACATTGGTTTGCAAAACCATATAGGTTTCAAATGTACAACTCAATAAAATATCTTCTTCACAATGCATTGTGTGCCCATCTCTCCAAGCAAAGTCTCTTTCTGTCCCCATATTCCCCCACTTTGCCCATCTTCACCTATCCCCACCCCTTTCTCTCTGGCTATCACCACTCTGTCTGTGTCTTCATGTGATATACATGTTTTTCTGCTTAATCTCTTCACCTTCTTTCATCCAGCTCCCTAACCCCCCTCTCTCTGACAGTTGTCAGTCTGTTCCTTGTTTCTATTTTGTTCATCAGTTTATTTTGTTCATTATGTTCCATATATGAGTGAGATCATAAGATATTTGTCTCTCTCTGACTGGCTTATTTCAGTTTACATAATTATCTCCAGGTTCATCCATGCTGTTGCAAAAGGTAAAATTTCCTTTTTTTTTTTTAAGTGGCCAGGTAGTATTCCATTGACTATTTTTAAAGTCTCTGGAATTCATTACCCACAAACCTTTCATCAGAACACTATTTCCAATTCTTGATTGTAAAAGTACCCTTCCTCTACTTTCTATTCTTCTCCAATTCATTCATCTCCCTCACTTCTGCCAGAATTATCTTAAATAAAACAATTTCTTTAGTCCACTGACGGCTCAGAACCCTCAGAAAATATCCAGATCTCTTCTCATGGTACTCAAGACCTTTATTAATTGCACTCAAACTCCACTTTCCATCCCCAATTCCAACCACACTCCCCATTAAGCACATACTACTCAATGGTTCTCATTCAAAGATGGTACTGCTTTTCTAGGTGTCTGGAAATGTTTGGGGACATTTTTGCTTGTCACAGTGATTTGAGGGCACACAAGACATTTAATGAGCAGGGACTAAGGACAACCAAGGTCCAGCAATGTAGGACAAGATGCTTTACCAAAATGCCAAACACATTATTTTTACATGTGTGGTTCCTTCTTCCTAGAATCTACTTAACCTCCCCTCCACTAGTTCTGCCTCTGTCCAAAATAATATTGTAGTTGGATGATACAATTCAAACTCTCTTCTTATCCAAAGAGCTCAACTAGTTTAATAGTCATATACACAGTGTGTTAATGGGAGATCATTAAATCACTCCCATAGCACACTGGTTGCCTGCTGATTAGCACAGTGTATTAAATTATGATCAAACTTCTTACCCACCTTTCATTTCACTCCATGTTCCCCTTATCCCCTCTATTCCCTAGAATTTCAACTCCTTTAAGAAATGGATGTTCCTTTGATATCTCATTAGTTTTTTAAACTCTAATTTCTATCATGTTTGTAGTATTCTATGAATGATTTTTGGATTAAAAGATGAAACATTGCACCTGCATTCCCATATATGTATGTAAAAATGCCATTTCTTAATAAGCTTTTTTTTGTAGTTGTTAAAGTTAGAATACTTTGAAGTAAACGAAATATTTTAGTTATATCTTTTATCAGTAATGGTGCTTTACAGAACTTCAAAATGAATGTATTAAAGTAACATTAGACTAAATAAGGTATTACAAACTCAGGCAAAAGAGAGAAAATAAGCTACAAATACTGTGGGGTAAACTGGAAAAAACGTTCCCAGTAAAAAAGGTATTTAAGTTCCTTTTCTTCTTTTTTTTTAAAGTGCTGAATAAGCCTTCCAAAGATCCGCCTAATCAGCTTATGTATTGAGATGACTGTTATAAAAAAATTACTTAGATAATCTTTAAAAAGTGTGTGCAATATATATATTTCTCCACAAAAGATATATGTAAAGTGTTCTTACCTCACCCCAATTTTTAAAATTTGAAGTTTACATTATTTCTTTAATATTTACATATTAAAGATATATCCTTGTTGTAGTAAAATATTTCAACTTAACCTCCCTAAGTTGCATAAACAGTAAAAGAGGGTAGACAAAAGCCAACTACTCACGTGCACATCTGTTCATATCTGGGGCTCGGTGTCCATAGTAGCCTGATGGGCAGGAATGCAGGCACTCTCCATACTGGCGCATGCCTTCTCTTCGAAGAAAGAAGAACAACTTCTGTTGACATCGGCTGCACCCATTGTCCTTTGAACAAGACAAGCAACCCTTGCAAGTGGGATTTGATACATAACTAGCTGTAAAAGAAAAAAAACAGAAAGCATGTTTAAATGTAAATTGGATGAGGCTGGTCAATACGATATGCTGTGTAAACAAGTATCTCTTGTTCCTTTATTTTCATCACATAGAAAACCCAAACAAAATAACCTCTGCCACCCCCAAGAAAATGATTAATGCACAGCCAAAGTTAGAAACAGAAAGGAAACTCAGAGTCAGAGTCGAGGCCAGAAGTTCAAACGGACTGGCTTGTGGAGATGTTAGACCAGACAGAGGAAGACCTCATGGCAAGGTCCTGAATCCAGACCAAGAAATGTGCACGTGAAGAGCTGGAGTTGTGAGGGCTGTTTATCCATGAAACAATCCTAGAAGCTCCCACTCCAACTGGCCAGAGAGGAAGATTCCAACCCTGGATTAGGGGCATTTGGAGGGTGAGCAGACAAGAGGGAAAATGTAACCCATGAGAAATAAGTACCCACATCTGCAAGACATCCAAGAGTGGGCTCCAAGCCCAAATGATCGATGTAGTATGGAGCGCCCAAGTCAAGAGGTTAACATATAAACTTGTCCAAATCTAGTAAAACCCACCAAAAAAAAAGAAAAGAAAAGAAAAAAGAAAGAAATCTGAAACTACCTTAAATTTTTTACAATCCTGAGACCTGGGGCTTTCATGGAAAACCACCTTAACAAAATGAACAAGTCACACATACAAGCAAACCACTGTGAGGTAGAGTCATCAGTCTTGGTGAGAAAGAGATTTCACACCTAAAGAGTCAGAGGAGGTAGGCTAGGCCTACAGGTCTGTGGTGAGCCGCAACAGACCGTGGGTCTCTCTTCTGCAGGATGGGGTTTGTGAAAGTTGTCAAGAATAAGGCCTACTTCGAGTGATACCAAGTGAAATTCAGAAGATGATGAGAGGGTAAAACTGATTACTATGCCCAGAAACGCTTGGTAATCCAGGATAAAAATAAATACCGGATGACAGTTCATGTAACCAACAGAGATATCATTGTCAGATTGCTTATGCTCCTATAGAAGGGGATATGATAGTTTGTGCAGCTTATGCTCATGAACTCCCAAAGTATGGTGTGAAGATTGGCCTGACAAATTATGCTGCAGCATATTATACTGGCCTGCTGCTGGCCTGCAGGCTGCTCAATAGGTTTGGCCTGGACAAGATCTATGAAGGCCAGGTGGAGGTGACTGGAGATGAATACAACGTGGAAAGCATTGATGGTCAACCTGGTGCCTTCACCTGCTATTTGGATGCAGGGCTTGCCAGACCTACTACTGGAAATAAAGTTTTCAGGAGCTGTGGATGGAGGCCTATCTATCTCTCACAGTACCAAACGATTCCCTGGTTATGATTCAGAAAGCAAGGAATTCAATGCAGAAGTACATCGGAAGCACATCATGGGTCAGAACGTTGCAGATTACATGCGTTATCTAATGTAAGAAGATAAAGATGCTTACAAGAAATAATTCTCTCAATACATAAAGAACAACATAACTCCAGACATGATGGAAGAGATGTATAAGAAAGCTCATGCTGCTATACGAGAGAATCCAGTCTATGAGAAGAAGCCTAAGAAAGCAGTTAAAAAGAAGAGGTGGAACCATCCCAAAATGTCTCTTGCCCAGAAGAAAGATCGGGTAGCTCAGAAGAAAGCAAGCTTCCTCAGAGCTCAGGAACGGGCTGCTGAGAGCTGATAAACCAAATCACAATTTTCTATGAAGATTTTTGCAGAGAGACAATAAACTTATTAGGCAAACAGCAAAAAAAAAAAAAGAGAGAGAGAGAGAGAGAGAGAGAGAGAGAGAGAGTCAGAAATAACAGAACAATCTAAAAAAGACTTTTAAATGAGTATCTTTAGGATATTTGAAGAGATAAAATAAGGACCAGAAATCACAGAAGAATATCATAAAAGTAATGTGCAAAAATTAGAAAGCGATGAAAATTCTAAAGCTGACAGATTAAATGGTAAAGTAGAAGAGAGGGAGCTAACTGGAAAACTGAAGCACACAACAAAATAAAGGCAGAAATGTAAAAAGGGTGAGACGCATGAAAGGAAAAAATGGTAAAGCTCCAAAACATGATTATTTGGTATTGCAAAATCAAATAAAGAGAATAAGACATAATATTCAAAATGATCATGGCTAATTAGTTTCCAGAATTAAAGAAGTACATGAATTCTTCAGCAAATCTTCATGAGCAGATCAGCAAACACAAGTTGGCATCTGAACATAGCCTATTTATAATTAAAGAAGGAAATCAAACCAGAGGGAACAGCAGATTACCTAGAAACGAATAAAAATTTGACTTTTAGCAGACTCCTCATTAGAAACAATGTTAGGTAGATAGTGGAATCTTATCTGCAACAAGCTGGGGAAAAATTCTCAAACTATAATTCTATAAGCAGTTAAATGATAGTGGAAGAATGAGGCCAAAATAAAGGCAAAGAACTTATTAATCAGAACGCTCACTAAAAGAACTAATAAACTGTATATATTGGGGAAAATAAAATGGAACCCAGAAGGAAGTAGACTGTAATAGTCAATAGTGATCAAACCACTTGAGAAAAATGGTGGTGTACCTATAAAAGTATCAATTTCAAAAACAGTGATTAAGCCTCAGGGTTTAAAAGTAATACATATTTTATATTCAACAGCAATAGCATGAAAGACTCGAGGGAAGCCAAAGTTAAAGCACTTAAAGTTTCTGTTATTATGCGTGAGGAAGACCAATATAAATTAAACTTTGTAAAATTAAATGTACTTGCTAAAACTCCAAATAGCAAGTACAAAAAGAATAATGCATAACTTATAAACCAGGGATGGCTACAAACAGATATAATAAATGTATAAAAAATGAGTAGGAAGTAACAATCCAAATGTCTGTAAACATTTGATAAATTGTGGTATCTATATATAGAAAAGCCCAGCGACTGAACAGTGGAATGACCAGAACGACTGGTTGACCAGTTGCTATGATGTGCACTGACCACCAGGAGGCAGACGCACAACGCAGGAGCTGCCCCCTGGTGATCAGTGTGCTCCCCACAGTGGGAGCACCACTTGGCTGACCAGGATAAGCGGTGCTCCCACAGGAGGCCAATCCCCGCAGGCCATGCCCCCCACCAGTGCACAAATCTGTGCACCGGGCCTCTAGTATTCTTAATATGAATTTTAATGATATAAAGGATTAAACTATCAGTATAACCACAAACATAAATGAAATTCATATGCATTTTGTGGAGCAAAAGAAGCCAGACCAAAAGGAAAAATAAGTGTTTGTTCTAATAATTCTATTTATATTGATATCAAGGGCCCAAAAAGCTAATCCACGGTGACTAATGCCTTTGAGGATTGGGGACTAACTGGAAAGGGCTATGGTGGGATTTTTGGTAGGTATATTAGTTTGCTAAAGCTGCCTTCACATATTACCACAATGTGTGGCTTCAACAACAGCAATTTATACTCTCAGTCCTGTAGACTGGAAGTCTAAAATCAAGGTGTCAGCAGGGCCAGATTCCTCTGAGGGCCCCCAGAAAGGACTCCTTGTCTCTTCTGGTGGCCCCAGGCGTTCCTTGGCTTGTGGCAGCATCATTCCAGTCTCTGCCTCCATCTTCACATGTGCCTTCCCTACATAAGTCTATGAATCCTTTCCTGTTTCTCACCTGGACCCAGTATGATCTCATACTCATCCTTACCTTCACTATAGTTACAAAGCCACGGTCTTCAAATAAGGGCACATTCTGAGGTTCCAGGTGGACGTGAATTAAGGGCTGGGGGTCTTTGGGGGACTATTTAACCCACTGCAGGAGGTAATGGAAATGTTCTAATCTTGATTAGATATAGGTTAAAAAACATATATACAGGCTGTAGCAAAAGTAGGTAAAAGAAAAAACAGTTTATTCTCGTATCATTATTTATTCACTATTGTATTATTTCCCATATAAAGAACTTTAAACCTACTTTTGCCCCATCCTGTATTTGCAAAACTCAGCAAACTGTGCATTTAAGACCTATGCATTTTTATAAATAATGTGTGTAATTTATAAGTAAATTATAATACAATATGTTATATACAATAACTTTAAGGATGATGTAGTTATAATTTCATCACATTTGAAGATTCATAAACTATATTGAATTCTCACCTAATCTTTATTTTTATGTTGTTTTTTAAAAAACACACACACAAAACAAAACAGAAATGTCTTATTGGAGGGATTATGTGGATATTACTACCAGTAAGTAAGTGTAAAAATAGCATCTGGTAATTGATATATGAGCTTTAGGAAGTTCACTACACCTAGTAATTGAAAAAGAAACAAAATACTGTTTCTAGTCCTGATATAAAATTCAGAAATGATACAATTTGAAATCCCAGTATAATTTCTAAAATGTAAAAAATTTACATAATTTTAGTTATTACTATACCAAGCAAGGTCATAAATATAACAAGATATATAATGTCACAGTGACTTCATTTTATTGGGTTAACCTACAAAAGAAAGACATAAGAGAAGGAATAGAAAACTCATCCATTATTGAAACTTTTAGCTTTGAGACTACATTCTATTTGCTCTACATATAATCTTTATTAAATTTAAAAAATATCAAGCAATAAGTATTCATACTAGCAGCAATACAACAAAATACACTGTATACCACACACTTCCTTTTCTTATAAGGATTCAACATCCAATCTACCTATAGCTACTTGTAGCAAATCCATATAGATTGAAGTTTCATAAGATGCTCTCCCCCCTTTTGACCTTGATTTGGTCTTATAGCCTCTCTTCCAGGAAGATCCCAAAACCAGGGCTTAGTCTACCTCCCAGGGAAGGGATCAATAAAGGCACTCAGGACCAGGATCAGGATCATTAAAATATATATATATATAGTTTTGTTTTAGGATCTCTTTTATTAACAATTTTCAAATATACTGTACAGCAGTGTTAACTATAGTCATCACATTATATATTAATTACATCCCAAGTACTTATAACTGGAAGTTTGTATATTTTGACCACCTTCATCCAATTCTCCCATCTTGTTATTTACTTCTAATATTAATCCAATAAAATACATTTTTAATTTTTAAAAATTTTATTGAAAATTTTTACTGCTCAACTACAGTTTACATTCAATATTATTATTTTATAAATATTTGTATTGATTTTATGGAAGAAGGGAGAGGAAAAGAGAGATAGAAACATCAATGATGAGAGAGAATCATTGATTGGAGGCGATGGCACTCGATGCAGTGTGTGAATGATGTTTTATTGAGTAGTACAATTGAAACCTGTATGGTTTTGCGAACCAACATCACCCCAATAAACTCAATTGAATAAAAGATCTTGAATTGGCCACTGAGATCTACTTCTTCCCATCTATTCCAAAACTTTGTTCTATCAACTGTTCAACTGCTTTTCTCTGCATATTGAATCTATTTCATGGACATTCTCTTGCTTGCAAACCTATTTACCCTTCCCAAATTATTTCTCATTTACTGCCTTATTTTTAAAATCTGTCATAGTGGAGGAAGAAATAATCCATCCAGATGAAAACTCGCCTCCTAGGCAATAATTCCTAATAAAATTTGGCAAACTTTCCAGATAACCCTTTATATTATGTATGCATACATATGTAATGTGTAATTTGTATTTTTTCATAACTGTGATCAGACTTTACATAACTTGCTCAATTTCAGTTAGGTTGTGAACATCTTTTCATAGCGATGAACCAGATCAATATCACTCTAATATTCTTTAAAGCATCGGTTTTATCTGCTGCCTCTACTTACCACGACCACCCATCAATTATCCCAAACACTGCATTTCCAAAGACCACAACCACTTTCCTAATCCTCAATAAGACCCCATTCTCAGTTCCTGGTTCTCACAACTCTGGTAGCTTGAGTCACTGCTGAAAATTTCCTTCCTCCTCTAGCTGTCATGATAATGTCTCCTACTAGTGACTTAATTCCAACCTTCATCCTTGTGAGTTCACTAGTCTCATAACGCAGGCCCTTATTCCTTTTCTCACTTAGATCTACTTAGGGCAACCCAACCCCCACCCACCTCTCTCTACTTCACTCTACACTCTATTTCTGCTTTTATACTTATTTAAGGGTTTCTGTTACACCTTACTCTGAGATCATTATGGTCTGTTTATAGAGCATTTTCAACTATCTGAAAATAGCCTCTACTATTTACAATCTCTCCAGCTGCCTTCTGAAAAGGTTTTATTCTAATATTGCTATTGGTGTTCTGAGCAAGATGTAAGGAGTGAGCCTGTAAGTTTCAAAAACTGGGATACAGCTCAACTTCTCTGCGTAAGAAAGAGGTAAGACTGGGGAGAGGAGTGGGTAGGTGCAGAACGCTGAGTGAGAGGGACAGAAATGGGAATATCCAGTCACTGGATGATGGATGAAATGGCTTTGGCAGAGGAGGTGGTGACTGGGGAGAATACAACTCATTGTAACTTTCAAGGTTGTCTAAGAACAGAGCCCACCTCAAGCACAAAGACCCCATGGCATGACATTTGGAGAAGTAATTTATGACTCTTGTGGAAGAGAAAGCCTTTAAGTAGGAACATGTCTAGGAGGAGTTTGCTGACCGCTTTCTGATCTTCAGTTTATCTACAGATTTGAAAAGTCAATATCAAGGTTACCCAAATCCCAAACTTAGCTTCATAAGTAAAGAGAGACTTTGGAAGATCTACATACATAGCAGCAGGTTTACGAAGGTTCTCTGGACCACAGTCATCACAATCTAAAGCTGAAACCGTACTTACTTTCAGTTCAGAAGTTAACCCAAGAGGCTCTTTATCGCCATAAATCACACTCCATAGGAGAACAGAGAATTACAGAACTAGGAGAATCAACACAAATGAAAGGCTTTTTGTTTTGTTCTGTTTTTATGTATCAGATGCCAACTTTCATCTTGATCACAAAGCTTTCAGAGTCAACAAATTGTTCTTCACATTTTTTAAAGGTATTCTTAAATCATTAAAAGCATTGCTTTATTTACTTCAACCTTGACTGGCTTAATGAAAATGAATTAGGGAATACTTACCTGAGTCTCTATCTTAGATATCTTTATAACCCTACAGATGAGGAGTTCTCTTAAACCGTGGTGATGTGAGCCACACCCAACCTAAGTGCTCTCTCTTCCTCTCCCCCAATCTTCTTTAGTCATTAACAGTGCTCCTCAATGCTGAAGGGCAGGATTTGCAATTTGAAGCTTCATGCTCCAAACCTCAAATAGACTTTTTAGTTTAACTAACCATGCCCAGTGTCTAGTACCCTAGTAGCCTCCTTGCTGTAAATCAATAACTTAACAATTTAACAAAAACTTCTTCATCTGTAATATGGTGACTACACCAATCTCTGTATCTAAAGTCAGGCAAGAATAGACCTTTAAACATGACCAAGGTAATTTATTTTGTCAGGATCGTAATAAGTCAAATGGCTCTGCCTATTGCTTTGAGATTTAATTCGAGTGTGCAGGTGAATAAACAGATCTTAATTCCCAGCTCGAATGACATGTTTATTTGCTCTCTCTGTAAGCTTCAACTTTTCCTACCCTAAAGCCTGCTGAGACCCAGAGCCTCATCATTCCAACCAAAACACTGTTCTAAAACTAGACCCACCCAAAATTCTAAAGATGAAATATATCACTCAAAACATGAAAAGTCCTCAAAATGATGTTAGTGGTATTAACACAAATCCACGCATATTTCCAAAGGAATGTGTGGATATAGAAAACAAGACAAATGATGAGGCAGAAACCAGGTGACAATACCTATGTCACCATCAAGAGCATCAAGAGAGAAAAACGACATTAGTAGAAATTTTTACTTTTGACTCCTCTTAAATTGCAAAGTGAGTTTGTTTTTGTTTTATGAATCTTGGTATTTTAAGTTTGATCCTTTGTTAAATCAAATTCAGTTATTCCATAGAGCATTCTGTGTAGGTGTTGCATGCCCATCTGTTTCTAATATAATCCTAACACTTTTTAAAAGTGCTCCCCTGTTTCTGGAGTTAGCCCTGGCCAACCAAGAAGAAATCTAAATTCCTTCTAAGTGAGGGCATCCATTCCTGACAAAAGGCACAGATTTCTCATTTTGAAAATAATGGGACTGAACACTGGGCAGCTGGCATCATAGCCTTACTCCATATTTGCTGGTTAGATAACGTTACAAGTTCAACAGATTTTTAAAAATTAATAATCACTATGAACTTCACTGATCCAGCTTATCATAAAATTGCTAATGTTTGTCTCTGCCCAATTCTAAATTCAAGACCTATAATTAAAAACCAAAACCCTATCTGTGGCACCAATAATAGGAACTTGCATGTTGGATCTTATACAAATCAAGTTGGGCATAGATCCTCCCACTAGAGCTTGGCAACATTGGGGTAAAAATACAATCCTGTAATCATGTGTACCACCACGCTCAAACTCAACTAAGCAATCAAGGCCATGAATTGAGCCACACAAGATTTGACCAAAATGAGAAATGCCTATCTTAGGACATTTTGCTTAGTTTCATATTAAATTATAAGTATTTATAGAAACTATCACCATAAAACATGCAATCTGATCTTTGATACCAACAACAAATTTTAACATTCTAGATGTTCACCATCATGCCCTAGACAGAAAATAAATGTTAAAATTAACAATGTTAATAAACAGAGACACATTTCTACATGTCCATTAAAGTTTTAGAGGACTAAATTAACATGAATTTAATCTAGAAAAAATTTTGAGCATAATAAGGACAAATGTACCAAAAACTCCAAAATTATAGAACTTTTATAATTAAACAATTATTTTCTCAATCTTTTCATCTTTTGTCATAAATTCTTCAATAGATAATACTTTTAGATAAAAGCTTACAAAACTAACCTCCAAGTACTAGCTTTGAGAAATCCATTATTGCTGTGAAGGCCTGGGGGGGAGGGGTGTGGATGGAGGGGGCTAATGGGGGAAAAGGGGGTACTTTCAACAATAAAGATAAATTTTAAACAGAAAAATCCATTATTAATTGGTTGTTTGAAAATGTTATTAGTTAATAATACCATTTTACGCACCTAAAATATGTTAATTAGGAATGAAGCCTGAAAAATATCCTTATCTCTAGATGTATTCCTTGAGAAAATAATATTTCTAAAAATTTACAAGTCCCTCAAAATATGGAAATCATCTCTAGAGATGAATATTGTTAATGACAACAGGATTAAAGGTCTTTAATAGGATGATTTTGCTTCTCCTACAAAAACTCAAATTAAGCTACTAGGAGATTTTAAAATATGAAGGAAGAGAGTTAATAAAGTCACAGATTTATTTTTTAACACATGAAGTGCTACTATCTTCTAAAACAAAACATGTGCAATAGTAAAAAAAGTATGGAGGGCCCTGGAGAGTATTATGCAAAGCGAAATAAGCCAGTCAGAGAAAGACAAGTAT
>NW_005360891.1:3840174-3878526 GCF_000412655.1 Myotis brandtii | reverse complement strand
GTTAATGGGAGAAAAAACAGGACATATGTAATACTTACAATAAAGATTTTTTAAAAACATGAAGAAAATTATCATAATTATACGCTTCTAATTAATTACTCTGCAGTGCCAGCACCATTTGAGCCATAATCTTCATAGATGGGCACACCTCAGAAGTACATTTACAATCACAATTGACCATGGCCATAGTGTGGCTCACTGGACAGGATACTTTGCACACAACATGGGAAAGCAGAAAACTTCAAGTCTGATTTAACTAAGATATCCCAGGGAAGCCCAGAATACTCAATAATTGTAGATCAAGGAAAGATGAACCAAGATATGGTTGCAAAATAAATGTGGATAGAGTCTTACATGTGTCTGTTTGAGGGCACAACAGATCTATCAAGAACATGCTAAACATTCTGCTTTTCATTGAACAAATCACACATATCATCAACATCCAAGACAGTCTGCAAAACTGGAGAAGATTGTATGTACGGTGCCAGGCGGGTACTGGAAATATCAGAAGGAACATTTTGTGAAGTATTTGGTTGTACCACTGTGCTGTACACCTATAACCAATGCAAAATAAATACTGAATGTAAACTGTAATCTATAATAATAAAAGCATAACATGCTAATTAGACCGGACGTCCTTCCTCTGGACAAAGCCATGGTGGGCAGGGGCCGAAACAGAGGCAGCAGAGGCCCTTGGCCACCGCGATGGGGGGACCCAGGCAGAGGTGGCTGCCACGGCAGCGGGGGCCAAGGTCCTTGCATGAATTTCGTGCATCAGGCCTCTAGTAGAAAAATAAAATTTTAAAAATTCAAGGGCTTGGCCAGTGTGGTTCAGTGGTTGAACGTCAACCTATGAATCAGGAGGTCGTGGTTCAATTCCCGGTCAGGGAACATGCCCAGATTGCAGGCTCCATCCCCAGTAGGGGGAATGCAAAAGGCAGCTGATCAATGATTCTCTCTCATCATTGATGTTTCTATCTCATTCTCCCTCTCCCTTCCTCTCTGAAATCAATAAAAATATATATTTTTTTAAATTTCAAGATAAAAACTTCAAAAAAAAATAATAAAACCTGGAGGAGATTGAAAGCAAGTACCAAAACAAACAATCATTACAGACATTAGAGGAAAAATAACTTTGGTTCAACACATTTTACCTTGAGACAAAGCAGTATTCCTTCAACACAGTTCACCCTAAACATAAGCAGCTGAAGCAGATGTAGGTTGCACATCTGGTGGTGAGAGCCACAGATGCCCCAGAGCTTCTGAATGAACATCGATTGCAATGTAAGAGACTCCAGTGCTTTCTATCTGCACCATCAGGCCCTGGTCCTCAGGGCTCAGCACTCAGAGAGGCGCTAAATCACACTGTGACATGCCAGTTCTATGCACTGATCAAGAGTCAGTCACCTCCTAGCCTGTTCCAGAGTGAGGAGCTCAAGTAGACATAAGAATTCAAATAAATTAAACGGAATTCAGAAATTCTTCAGAAACAGGCTAATACCCAAATTCAAGTAGAAAGACAAGACACACATACAAAAAAGTAGCTATGTATAGACCCTGATTTAAAAAATTACAATCATGAGCCTTCAGTTTAGCATATACAATTCCTTAAACAATTAATTTTTCCTAATTAACACTCACTCTGGAAACCAAACCCTAGAAGAATTATTCCTTTGGTCCCTCCTACAAACTCTTTGACACAAAAACAAATCTTAATGAATATCCCTACACTATTGTTAGTTCTGATAGGTGGGGGGGAGGGAGGGAACACTCTCATCACAAAACTAAGCTATGAAAACAGGCAACATATGCCACCAGAATCATGGGCTCTTCAGCTTCTGCAACTGCTGACACCAGTAACATTAGTTGATAAAATCGGGGGGGTGGGAGGGGAGACGGTTTGAGACTGCTCATTTTCCCTAAGATATATGATGTTTTAAAACAAGGGAAAAATCATATCTTATGTTGTATAAAATAAGCCACCTGTTTACATCTGTGAAAGAGAAAAAATTTACTCCATGAAACTGTTCTAATGCCAAAAGAAAAGTAAGCTTCTAGTTAGAATGCATGCGATCCTATAAGCCGTAGCTAGAAACTGCTGTGTCGTATGGATTACACATGCCAAGGGCTGGCTTGGGCTTTCCCAACATACTTAAAAGACCCCGTGGAAATGCTGACAGACTGTTGTTGCTAATGGTAACTCCAACATGAGCAAATCTAAATATATACATTTCTGAAGATTGTGAAACCACCATGTTCACAATCATGCATGTTTACATAAGGAGATAATCCAATTATCCTATATAATAAAAAGGCTGCTATGCAAATAGACCAAACGGTGGAACAACCAGATAACCGAACAACTGGCTGTTATGATGTGTGCTGACCACCAGGGGGCATGCATGAAACATGGCAGGTGTCGGCTGTGGTGGGATGGTGGAGCAGGTGAGTGGGGGCACCAGACCAAGGTGGGGTGCCAGTTGCTGCCATCAGGGTGAGCCTCTGGTGGTTACTGAAAATTCTTTGCTCCTATGCGCCACGGTCCCGCCCAGCACTTGCACCTGCTGCCAGCACCAGAGCCATCGCTTGCACCCACTGCCAGCGTCCGGGCGCTGGCCCTGATCGCTCGATGCCGTCAGCGAGTGCAAACAGTGGCTGCTGGCCCCAATTGCCCCTAAGGGCTTCTCCACCTCCCCCTGCTCCTAAGGGGAGATTGGGGCCGGCAACCGCCTCTCACACCCACTGCTGGCGATGGCCCCACTCACACCCGCTGCTGGTGCAGGAGCCAGTCCTAATCGCTTGGTGCCATCAGCGGGTGCGAGCAGCGGCTGCCAGCCCTGATTGCCCCTGAGGGCTTCTCCACCTCCCCCTGCTCCTGAGGGGCGATCGGGGCAGCAGCTGCCACTTGCAGCCACTGATGGCGCCCACCTCACTCACACCTGCTGTTGGCGCCAACCCCAGTCAGTCTGAGCCTTCAGCAGGTGCGAGCAGGGCAGGCACTGTCAGCGCGTGGGAGCGGGGCTGCTGGCAGACAGGGAACCAGGGCCGGGGCGTGGAGGATTGGCCAAGACCCGCCCCTGTGCCTACCCTAGCCTCGTGGTCCACAGTTCCTTTCAAGGTGCACGAATTCATGCACTGGGCCCCTAGTTTAAATATAAAAAACAAGGGGCTCACAGAGCCAGATATTTACTCCATAAAGTTCTTAAATACTTGTTATACTAACACTGTTCCAAAATAGTTTTTGCATACTTCCTAAACACTGTCACATAAGTGCCATAGTGTCTGACCTATCCCACTGCCCATAGGAAAAAGTCTCCCCCTCCTGCCTAGCCAAAGATCAAGTTGTTTTTTTCAAAGGGAGGAGGGATAGGATGGAGTCTATCTAACGTATATACCCATCATGTACAAGCTGTTCGACCACCCCTCACATACCACCTATTTCCTAGAATAGAAATTTGTTTGCCAACTCCTGCTTCTTCCACTCTTTTCATTTTAAAACAATAAATGGAAAGGAAACTGGATGGCTTGTTTGGTGTCATAAACACAGCCCTCAAGAAGAATCCGTGTCATAACTAACCAGATTAAAGGCCCCATGTGTTTTAGATGTGGAAACTTCCAGGGGTCAGACCACTGTTTTAAAATTGAGAATGAGCCCTCTGTGAGCTACTGTCCTAGAGAAAGGTTTCTTCAAACAAAGATAATAAAATTTTGCTTAAGTTGCCTTAATGAAAAACACAATAACAAACCCTTAGGGTTGGCAAAGATTGTTATGCAAGAGTTATTCAGGAATAGACTCTGATGCAAAAAAAAAAAAGTGAAAGTATTATTATATTCAGTGTAGGTCACTGTTGGTTAGAAAAAAATATATCACATATGTTAACGAAACTCAGAATGATTTCAGTACTGAATCTTCAGACCTACACAGGATTTAGTTCTCAATCATTTTTTAATCAACCGCCTGCATTTAACATTTATATACAATTTGTTTTAACATGCTTTATTGATTTGCTAACTTCACAACAATTCATACGTTAGAACTACTTTGAAATCTAGCTTCTTAACCATTATTATTCTAAAAAAAAGTCTGTCTATTCAGAAGAAATGAAAAAGAGGAAGGTAAAAATGAGCTGAAGGGAGAAAAGAAAATGAACTTTGGGGAACATGCCATGTATCAAATTGCAGGCTACCTGATTTCATACTTTATGAAAGTAATGCTTATTACTTATAATTTCTGTTTATCAAAATAAACAAACAGATCAGAGAGTTTAAGAAACCTTTCCAAGGTCATATAGTTTGTTAGTGACAAATGTGAATCCAGCTCCGACCTCTGATTTCAAAGGCCATGCTATTTCTGGCCCTGCCAGGTAGCTCAGTTGGTTAGAGCCTCATCCCAACAGGTCAAGGTTGTGGGTTTGATCCCTGGTCACGGGACATACAGAATCAACCAATGAACGCATAAATGAGTGGGACAAATCGATGTTTCTCTCTCAAATCAATTGTTTTTAAAAGCCATGCTATTTCTCCCTTAAGAGATATATGGATAGCACCCAGGGGGTGGGGGGAACTGCACTGTACCATGATTAAAACTGTGAGAACACTCTTTCATTAGGCTGTGCCCTCATAATTTGCTCCCTGCTGCTTTGTTCTGCTTTTAGCTACAGCAAAATAATCAAGATTTACTTTTGATGATTAGCCACTAAGAGTACTATACTAATTCTTTCCTAACATAACTAGGACTATATTACGTCTCAAGCAACAAAATTAAGGTGTTGTCCACAAAAGCACTTCAGAATAGAACAGCTGATACATTAAAAAAAAAAAAAGGTAATGGGGGAAACTGAGTTACAGGTTTCTTCTGGTGTAGGTTAGAGAGAAGGCTTCAGGATTATAAATGGAAAGTCTTGAACTATTTGGGCATACAGCAAAGCACCAGCACTTTGTAAATAAGAATCTCCACTTGACAAGTTCAAAGTAAAAAAAAAAAAATCACCCCCAAACCATGCAATTTCCTGCAAATGGGCCACTCTCCTCACTGTCTTTGAAGACAGAGCCTGCCCTGGCCAAGGGGCCTTTGAAGCAGCGCAGCAGGCATACCTATGTAATTAGAAAGGCTGGGCAAGACCCACAAAGGATGCAACTAGACTTGAAAGATGCGCAAAAGGAAGGAGGTATGGACTGACAGACTGACACAAAAAAGAGAGCGATTTGCTCACTGACCATGGTTCTTCTCCACTCCCTCCATTGCCCTGGAAGCCACAGACAAACTACACAAATGTTAATGGGACACTAAATAGTATTTGGTCACTTTCAAAAAGTGGCAAAAATGCATGTGTATACAGATATAGGTGTGTTTATAGACATGCTAGAGGCCTGGTGCACGAAATTAGTGCACTGGAGGGGGAGGTCCCTCAGCCTGGCCTGAACCCTCTCACAGTCTGGGAGCCCTCAGGGGATGTCTGACTGCCATGGAGGCAGGAGAGGCTCCCACCACCGTCGCTGAGCTAGTCAGCCATGAGCGCAAAAATGCATGTGTATACAGATATAGGTGTGTTTATAGACATGCTAGAGGCCTGGTGCACGAAATTAGTGCACTGGAGGGGGAGGTCCCTCAGCCTGCCCTGAACCCTCTCACAGTCTGGGAGCCCTCAGGGGATGTCTGACTGCCATGGAGGCAGGAGAGGCTCCCACCACCACCGCTGAGCTAGTCAGCCATGAGCACAGCTTCTGGCTGAGCGGCGCTCCCTCTGTGGGAGCACACTGACCACCAGGGGGCAGCTCCTGCATTGAGCGTCTGCCCCTGGTGGTCAGTGCATGTCATAGCAAGCGGTTGAGCAGCCTTAACATATCATTAGCATATTACGCTTTGATTGGTTGAACAGATGACCTGACGACTGCACACTTAGCATATTAGGCTTTTATTATATAGGATGTTATGTGTGTATACAGACATAGCTATGTGCATAGACATTCTGTGTGTATACAAATATATGCATACACTAGTTTTCTGAATCATTTGAGTGCAAGTTACAGACATTATGCTCTTTTATCTTTAAATTTGTCAGTGTTCACTATGTATGTCCGAAGAACAAAGACATTGTCTTATATCAGCCATATTGATACACTACTCTTTTCTAATCCATGGCTCATATTCAATTATTCCAATAACATCCTTTATATCTATTTTTCTCCAAGACTAGAATCCCATCCAAGATTATGCACTGCATCAGGTTGTCCTGTCTCTTTAGTCTCCTTTAACTTGGTCAGTCTCTCTTTCCTGAGCTTAATGTTTTGGGAGAGAACGGATCAGGTACTTAGAGAATGTCCATTTGGGTTTGTCTAACATTCCTTCATGATTGGTCATGCACTTTGGGGGAAATGTGTAAAATGATGTTGTGTCATTTCCTTGTGTGCATCAGGTGGCACAAGATGAGCTTGGTTGTATTACTGGTGATGTTAACTTCGATCTTTTGGTTAACAGAGTGTCTGCCAGGTTTCTACATTGTAAAGTCACTGTTTTCCCTATAAAACAAGTAATTTTTGAGGAGATACAGTAAGACTGTATTAGTAGCCTATTCTTCCCCAAAATTCCACACACTTGTTTTGGTATTCATTGATGATTCTTGTAAATCAACTCTTATTCTGGTGGTTATCAAAGGTGGTGTTCTAGTGCCATTATTCCTTCTCCATTCGTTAGAGGGCATTCTGGTATTAGAGAGAGATCCCCTTCTCCCTCGGCTGTTTGTCTGCTTGTTTGTTTATATTAGTAGGGAATTGTGGATTTTACTCAGTGGACAATAATCTGTTATTGTATGAACACTCAACTTAGCCTAGACTTGTTCAGGGAGAATCCTTCAAGGTGCTGTGGTTTTGAAACTGTATTTTATGTGCATGGCACCAAGTGCTTGGAATAGTGAGGAAAGAGCTCTAAGTTATCCTGGGAGAGCTAAGAGTAGGGGGTAATATGAGTTGGGTTTTGAAGAGAAAGCAGGAGTTTGCCAGTTGGAGGAGGATATCCCAAGGAGCGATGTGCGCATAGTTTCGTGGAATAGAAAGACAAGAGGGTCTGTAGGTCTGGTAAACCTTGGCCTGGCTTATTGACAGTGCCACTTCCAGACAAATGCAGAAATGACAGAAGGAGCCTCTCAGAAGTTAACTGGGATACAGGAGGCATTTGTTGAAAATAGGAAATTTATGATGGTGCCGTGGGGTTTTTAAGAGTGGAGCACAGAGACTGTATAATCTAAAACTTTAGAAATGTATATTTTCAAAAGTTTGGAAGGAAGCAGTTTTGGGTTTGCAGTCAATGTTTCTAAATTAAAACAGGAGAATAAGTTATATAAAAATTAACCTCATTTTTTTTAAAAAACCACATAATTTTCCATTTTTTTTTCTATCTATGTCTCTATCTATATACACATAGATCTGTAGATAAAGAGGAATGAAATATACATACATACATTTTGGGTAAACTATTTGACAGTAAATTGCAGACATCACAATACTTCACACTATGTTCTTCAGCATGCACCTGCTGAGAATATGGACATTGTCTTACATAATCACAATGCCATTGTCAGACCTGAGAAACTGATATGCACAAGATAATACTACTTACATTTTTCCCTCTAAATTTTTTAATGGAAATCCAGCTTTCTGGCTTTTTCTTGAACCATCAGATGGCATGGCCCCCATTCCAGTTCGATAACCATTGGCCTGAGCTGTATAGCAGCTGCCTCCATTAACCAGGCAAATACTCTCTATTTCTGCTCACCACTCTCCACAGTCAAGCACATGACCTACCTCACTCACAGAGCAGCCACCGGGCCTCTGAGGATCACCTTCCACAAAGGAGACAGGGCACTAGAGTTCATGCTGTCCTGTACAACATTTTCCTAACATTCAGTCACTTACTAACTGGGAGGTTTAAGTCATCTTACAAACCAATGCAACCTTTCTCTCTGTGAATTAATAACTATGGGATAGCCTAGCTGGTGTGGCTCAGGGGTTGAGCATCGACCCAGAAACCAGGAGGTCGCGGTTCGATTCCCCATCAGGGCACATGCCCAGGTTGTGGGCTTGATCCCCAGTGGGGGCCCTGAAGGAGGCAGCTGATCAATGACTTCCTCTCTCACCAGTGTTTCTATCTCTCTCTCCTTCTTCTTTCCTCTCTTCAAAATCAATTTAAATAATAAAGATTATGTGCAATGATATATTTTAAAGTATTAACTAATGTATTATTTTAAATGCATTTTTAGCCCTTCGCTTTTTCTCCATTGAAATATACAGAGGGACAGGTTTTGCAAAGAGGTACAAATGCTCGAATTTTGAGTTTTCAAATAATTTTAAGACTTTTGAAAGACACAAAAGCCTTCCCTTTCCTTTAATTTTATTGCATTAGAAGACACTGAGTTTCTGTGGGGTTTTTTGTTGTTGTTTGTTTGTTTGTTTGAGTATCAAAAACCAGAGACACAAAGACACCACACAAAAAACGTTTCTGTCCTAAATAATCATGAGGACTGTGGAACCCATCAGAGACATTTATCAGCTTAGACAAGATAAAGGCCCAATA
The DNA here is from genome assembly GCF_000412655.1 of Myotis brandtii. Classification (NCBI taxonomy): domain Eukaryota; kingdom Metazoa; phylum Chordata; class Mammalia; order Chiroptera; family Vespertilionidae; genus Myotis; species Myotis brandtii. The sequence goes on along the minus strand of NW_005360891.1, from coordinate 3,869,957 downwards.
ATTTGGGAGGGAGGGAGCGAGATGAGAACACTGAGTTTATATTGAGTGTGTCTCTATAAAGGGACCTGTGCCCTAACCTTAGGGGAATGGGTGGGCGGGGGAGAAGGCAACAAAAGAATATTCATATCCTGTCCTGATAAATTTGAGATTCAGACCAGAAGATCTCTGCAAATCCTAAGAAAGTAGGAGCACCCAGGTGTGCCCTTCCAACCAAGACACTTACAGCACCAGGAGGGGGGACATGGGAGTGAGGCATTCAGGGCAGAGAGGGCCTAACAAGTTCCCTCAAGCCCAAAGCAGACTAGGAGACCCCCCTCCCCACCCCAAATAACCTCCCTCCCAAGAAGAGCTCAGAAGTGGCTGAGAGAGATCACAGCCCAGGGACAGCCTCCAAGTCAAGACAGAAGGCAAAAGCGCATGGACAGACGAACAGAGCCCCCAAGAGTGCACGCCATGGGTGGCGGGGTGGGCAGGGCTAGATGTGGAGGAGCACAGATCAACAGCAGGGCAGCAGGGCGCAGCAGTGGCAAGTGGCATCAGGGTGACAGAGCCCTCCATTGCTTTCCTTCCCCAGACACACTTGACGCAAATCTTGCTGGGAAGGTAGTGGGAGGAGAAGGGAAGGGAAGGGCAGGGCTCATCTGGGGATGAAAATGGAAAAACACTTAATTGACAGAGTACATGAATGTACCAGGATTAATTTTCCACTACTCAAAGGAACAAGGCCTCAAGGTAGACACAAAATTCAAGTTTTGGAAATAAAGTGACTTTGTTGCACTCCTGAGTATGTGTCTTAGGAAATTTCTACCTTCTACATACACACAGAAAAATGTCTTAGAAAAATAGAAGCAAAAATATTGACAGTGGTTAATGCAAGGAGGGAGAATGAGTTGATCATTTTCTTTATATAATTCAGCACTTCGTATGTCTTGCAATGAACCCATTACTTTTCTTTTTTTACAGAAAACAGGTTATTTAGGAACTAAAAGGTAAATGAAAATTATTCTGCCTTAAGATATTTTAAAGAAATTAAAGAATAATTTGATTTTAAAAATAATTTTGGTACCAAAGTACAATGGAACATTTCTCTCCATTTCTAACTTTTTACTTTACGTTACCAGAGTTCCACACATGAAATTGGGGGTGGGGGGTAGGGGGAGAAATCCTTAACTTACATCAGTGACTTACCTGTAAGAACAAAGCAGGACATGTGCTATTTAAACCATATGCAATAAATGGGCGTGCTCATCCATGCAAAGGAAATCATTGGGCAGGGAAGAGTTACTGTCCCTTTAAAAAACACATAAAACCCTAATATGCTTAAAATACACACAGGAACCCAAAGGCTTTAATAACCTTAATTACAATTTCCTCCAAGTAGAACATTCATAAGCCTTAAATCCCTTTACTGAGTTTTATTGCCAGTAATTAGGCAAAGTACACAGAACTGAAGAGTGTGTGCATGTATATGTGCGTTAAGTTTAATATAATCAAGAGACATGGTGTCATTTAGCCCACGTTTTTCAATACAGAAGGGGAATATTTAAGAAAGGAAAGGAAGTGAGATGGAAGAATTCAGAATAGGTGGAAAGAAGGAATTTCTAGATTGGTTCAACATCCAAATAAACATAGTATTCGCATCCTGTTTCTATCAATGATTTGCTTTAACTATTTCTTAAATTTTCCAAAAACATATTTAGTTGGAAAGTTGAAACCAAGATTGTTTTGGGTTTTTTTAAAAATATATTTTATTGATTTTTTACAGAGAGGAAAGGAGAGAGATAGAGAGTTAGAAACATCAATCAGCTGCCTCCTGCACATCCCCTATGTGCCCGCAACCAAGGTACATTCCCTTGACCGGAATCGAACCTGGGACCTTTCAGGACACTCTATCCACTGAGCCAAACTGGTTTCGGCCTAAGATTGGTTTTAAAACGGGAGGGCTACATTAGCAAAGTGTGCAAATCTGCACGTGGACCTCAGCCCCAGCAGCAGCTTCACCTCGAGGCAGAATCTCAGGTCTCACCCCACACCTATTGAATCCAACTCCATATTAAAACAAGATCCCCAGGCAATTCCTACACATTGCTTAAAGGCATTTAGATCAAAGTTTTAAATGCAGCAACACCCACCACCCACCCCCCCAAAAAAAATAACATAAGAAAAATAAATCTCTGTACCTAAAAACACTAAAATTCCCTTTATGCCTTCTTATACATAAATTAAGATCAATTCAAAGGGGAAATTCATATATTTTTCTATAAAAAACAAACCAACCAAAAGTCATACTTGAAGTAGAATCGTTCTATTTTATTCTCCCAGTCTTAAACTGCAAATTGGAAATGGGTTGACATGCAAAAGAAATGCCAAGGGGAGAAGATTAATTTCCCAGGGTTATTATGTGACCTTATTCAACCTACAGTATGGACAACTACTAGGTCACAAAGTATTATCATAGTCAAGTACAGGCTACATGATAATGAGATCTTTCCCAAAGTTGAAAATGAGTACACTATGTAAAGGAGAATTAACATAAGTTAGGAAATATAAAAGTTAAGGTTTTCACTGAAATTTACAATCCTCATACTGGAATTTACCCTAAATCGGCAACCCACATAAATCTGGCACAGATCAGAGTCTAATGGGTCTTGCCACATTGGATCAGACTCATGATCCTTCCTGTCCAGGATTCAGATGATGGCACCAAGGGACACACTGTGGGAAGAATGGCAGCTCTTTGATGTCAACCTCAAAGGTTAGGAGTGTACCCAAAACATTGTAGTTCCCTATAATAACCTATTATGGATTTGTCATCCACAAATTTAGTTAAATCACTTTTGAGGTTATTTATATTTCCCACCCCTACTTCCTCTTAGAGTGATCAGTTCCATTAGTTTATAACTAGTTGGGTAAGGTGATATTTTCTCGTCTCCCTGATCACCAAACCTTGGAATAAGGCAGTGTTGTTACTATCAATACTATTCGTATCATCCATTATGTCAAAAAAATCTCCTCACACTTGTGTCTATAGATTCTTATTGATTTTCTTTAGTCCCTATGGGCAGGCACCGCCTACCTTGACCATTTTAGTGTGCTTCTTATATCTTCTCCAGTTTCACTATATATCTTCTGGGAGAAGAGGGTATACTGTTGATGTGTTCAAAGATAAGGGAATGTGCTGTACTTGATTTCAAAATTCCTTTCCCGATGATTTAAGACCTCAGTCAAAATTATCAGGGGTCCTGCAATCCCTCATCAATACTAGTAACATTAACATAATCTACACACTTAACTTCCCATACTTATAATTCACCTTCTTTGTGTCTTTTTTGTTTGTTTTTGTTTTGTTTTGCCTCCACTGATATACTTGTCCACCACTGTAAACATAAACTCATCTGCATATTTCTATTTTTGCACACTCAGGTAAGCTAAGAGTTTGCCCTAAAATTTCTCTTCATTGGCTTGGCTTTCTACTACCCAGTAGAGATTAGTATTGACAGGCAAAAGTAGAACCTGTATACTCTTTCTAAATAATAAATTAACTTTGGACTAAATTGATCATCAATCTTTAAGATTCCCAGCTTGCTACATATTTCCTTTATAGAAAAATACCCCACATTACACCTGGGATTCCTAGACCTAAGTTAGTTTGTTAACCATAATAGAAGCAGCAAAAGTATATACTCCCCAAGTATATGGTGACAAAGATTTTTATACATAGTTATATCACTTTTTTGTGATATACATACACATTTGTATTAAATTCTTCAATATGGCTAATAAGTAAGCATGATTAGTCTTAAAAAAAATTATTATCCCCAGAAGGTAATTTGATGGCTATGATACTACCCTTTATAGGTCACACAAAAAATAAGTGACACCACTCATGAGAAGTATTACAAGTATTTTCTGGAGAATTCTTTTATTCTCTAATACCTGAACCCATGTGTAAAGTCACAAGAACTTCAACCATGACAAAGATTGCACCCTGGACCAAACATCTGTCAGTCTCCTCTAAGCTCTCTCCTCTACGAGCCTTGGACTGGGCCTGCGTAGCCCAGACATAGCAAGAATCCTGCTAAGTCAGTTTAGAGAGAATTTCTCACCCTTGATATCTGATCACCTCAATACCCAATCACACTCTTCATTCCCACCTTTGATACCTAATCACATTTCCTCATCTCCCTTTCTGGGTATCTGATCACCCTGGCCTGCCTTCACTAAGAGTCATTCGAGTCAGCTTAGCAAGAATTCCCCTACTGATTTTGCATCCACCAACCCCCTCCCCACCCTAATCCTTGACTAGAAATCCCCATTTTTTTCTTGCTGTATTTGGAATTGAATCCAGTTCTATTCCAAGGTTTCTTTTCTCCTATTGCAAGAGTTCCTGAATAAAATCTGCTTTTACCACTTTAACTATTGTCCAGTTCAAGTTCTCTTTGACAACCCAAAGTAAAATAAGATACCATCGTTCAGCATCTATGATAACTTCTGAAGGTGAGGATGCAGAAAGGAGAAGCACACATGCTCCTAACACCCACCACCCACTGGGGTGCTGAAGAAGAACTGAAGAGGAGATTAGGAGACTTAGATGTGGACTCATCCCAAGATTGAAAACTGGGAATAAGGAGATGGCTATAGAAAATCTTCAGAAAGTATCCAGGACTACCCAAAATAGTCAATTGTGAAGCAGAATACAGACTTTTCTGATATGTAGAGTCTCAAAAATATATATCCCATATGCCTTTTAGGGTAAGTTACTAAAGAATATGCTCCACAAAACCAGGGGAATAACCAAATAAAAGTAAAAATGGAATCCAGGAAAGAGGGCATCAAACACAAGTTAAAGGCAGAAGGAATCCAAAGGTAATGGTGAAGGGAAATCCCAAGATAATATCTGTGAAACAGCCCATAAAGCAATCAGTGTAGATTGTAGCAGATCAGAGACTCTGGAATAAGTTTCTTCAAAAAGATAAAATTAGCCTGGCTAGTGTGGCTCAGTGGTTGAGCATCGACCTACGAACCAGGAGGTCATGGTTCAATTCCCAGTCAGGACACAGGCCCTGGTTTCAATCTCGATCCCCAGTGTGGGGCGTGTAGAAGGCAACCAATCAATATTCTCTCTCATCATTGATGTTTCTATCTCTCCCTTCCTCTCTGAAATCAATAAAAATATATTTTTTAAAAAGATAAAATGATTAACTAGTTAATATATTCTAACATATTGGAAAGAGATGTAGGCAAACTGAAGAAGATTTAGAGTTGAATGAGGCAGGCATCTGTAAAAGAAAAGCCATCTCTAAAGAAAGCAACAAATAGGAAATGTAATAAATATATACACACACTATGTGGCTCAGCTGTGTTTGCATGGTTATAAGAATATAAACACAAACTACTCATCCTTCCAAAATTATACTATAACTATACTGGAAGGAGGATAGTGAGGAAGGGAAGTGGTAAAAGTGAGCTAAATCCTTATCTCCCATAGTGGAAATTCAACAATACCCCTCCCCCCCTAAAAAATGTTGAGCAAGAGCAATAAAAGCATGTTATGAGGAGTTATGAACATAACTACGCAAAGATTTTAAAATAGTCAGAGGAGAGGTAGCAGGAAGGCACTGGGACAAGGACAGTTGTTTTTTCGTGACAATCCTGGTAGAACATTTGATCTAAACTGTGTGTGTGTGTATAACTTAAAAACAAAATTTTAAAACAAAAGCTGTACTTATTTTCTTCTAATATTAGAATATATGATTAGGGAATTATACTTGGGAAAATTTTAATTTTATGGGATTAAATTAGAAGAAATTCCAAAGTAAAGATTCAATTACATAGCCCTTACAAAGTCAAAGGGAGAGAAATATACAGCTGAATGCTAATATTCTGTGGGCTATCAGAAATTAATATTACAATATTGAAATTCCCAGATTTTTTCTAATTTTTACCAATCAGAAAAGTAACAAAACAGAACAAAAAACTTTAAAATCTGAGGTCTCATTCCACACTATGTTGCCTTTTCAGCAATTAAACAAAACCTCCTTGATGTAGAGAAACACAAAACATTATTTGCCATAACATTTTTATGTACTTAATTGTGGATAAAGTTATACCCTTAATTCATATTTATATTTCCTACTAAAAGGGGACTTCACTTAAATCTTGGCAGAAAGCAAAAGTTTCAAGACAGACACACAGTTCACCTCATTGTATGATGAACCCGTTTAGGGAGATCTCTTATTTTACTCAGGGGAAAATGAGGAAATTAATACAAGTTATCATCATGCATTCTTATATAAAATATTGGGTTTACAAGATAAGAATGCCTATATTAATAATACATGGCATTTGTAATAAATCCTTCTCACGCTGTACTATATTAACCAATATTTCCCAAACCTCCCTTAGGTCAACATAAGAGTCCTCAAGCAGCCGACCAGATTAAGTAGGACCACATCAAGTAAAACCAGGCCACACAGAAGTACTTTCCTACATAAGAGACAAAACAATACATGTATGATTTCAATAGTTTCTTAAGCTGTTCCAGTCTTGGCTAAAACTCACATCTTTCCAGACTTAGCAAAAATACAGACATTATCCAGGCCTAAGGAGTTTCATATTCACTAAGAATTAAAACTCTTTGTTCCTCTTTGCCAAGATGTCTCAAATTCTTAAATAGGAATGGAAAGGGCGTAGGGACATGATAGAAAGTCCAGATAAAGCATTAAAAATGAATCATGTATCATCAAATGTGAAGATTTTTTTTTCCTGTAAAACATGAAGAACCGAAAAGTGCCAGTACTCTAAATTTTATGCCTTCATGGTCTTTTAGCGAGTTTGGCTTTTATATTTAACAATTCACACTTTAAGAAAACAGACTTCATGCCAGCCCAAGAATTGCACATATGTTATTGCCTATATGTTTAAAATAGTTTTGAAAACTGACATATGGTGGTATATTTAAGTGTAGCCAATATAATATAGATTATTTAAAATATAAATACAAAAGAGATGTATATAAAAGCAAACCTGATAGATTTATTATTTTATTTCTGTTCTGTAGACCTCATAGTCTCCACTGTTTTCAAACCTAACAAATTGAATTTAATTCAAAATGTTACAATGAACTACCCAACACTGCTTCTTATTGAAAAAACAAATACAACCCCTTCCACTCTTTCCCTCGTCTATCTTTATCGCATGGGCTACAAAGCTGACCACCACTCCATGGTAGTCTTTCCCTTTTGTGGGTTTCCCTTAGCCTTTTGGTCTGAACCACATTGTAATCACATGTTTACATGCTGCTCTTAAACTTTCCTTTGATGGTTTTTTGTGTGTGTTTTTGTAACTTTTCATTCAAATCAAGCTGGGTGAGAAAGAACACAATTACCTCCTTTCTTTTTTGTTTCTTTTATCTTTTTTTGCTATTCTCTGTGATTAGAACAATAATTAGTCTTGGAAAGTGCTAAAGCACTTGCCGATTGAGTGCATGTGTAGATATAACAGCCACATCTTTCTTATAGATAGAATAACTGCCCATTGGTTTATGCTTTCCTCAAAATGTTCTTAAAAAGAACAGACGTCAGCCTGGCTGGTGTGGCTCAGTTGGTTGAGCGTTTTCCCATGCACCAAAAGGTTGTTGGTTCAATTCCTGGTTGTTGGTTCACATGCCTGGGTTGTGGGTTTGAGCCCTTGTGGGGGTGTGCGGGAGGCAGTCAATCAATGTTTCTTTCTCCCTCTCACTCTCCATTCCTCTCTCTCTCAAATATCAATAAAAACATATTTTAAAAGAACAGACCTCATGCTCTTTGTTTAATACTAGCGTAGGAAGACTAACAGGTAACTTACATGTGTATATGTATCAGACATTACTAGTTACCTACTCTTTCAGGATCCCAGTTCTCTTGAGGGAGGCCATATGCTTGGCTGAACAACTGATTTCCCAGACCCTCTGATAGTTAGGAGGCACTCATTGCATGCACTCTAGTCAGGGACAAGGGTATATACCAGGGGGTCTCTCTCACTTTTTTTAAGAACCTAAAAGCTTTTCCAGAAGCCCTATCCAGAAGACTTCTGCCTATATTTAGAGACCAAAACCTTACCTCCGTCTAGACTCGCATCCCCTCACCATGGTCAGTTACCAACTCCTACCAATCTTCCCTCTCTGATGCGTCAGTCACTCCAAGAACTCTGCATTTCTATCATTACATTTCTCACTGCAGAACTTGGGCTATTCTACTAGCCTACACACTTTTGAGCTCCCAACTCTCACTTTCATCTAGTCCAGCGGTTCTCAAACTGTGGGCCGCAACCCTTTCACAGGGGTCGCCTAAGACCATTGGAAAACACATATAGAATTACATATTGTTTTTGTGATTAATCACTATGCTTTAATTATGTTCAATTTGTAACAATGAAATTGGGGGTCACCACAACATGAGGAACTGTATTAAAGGGTCGCGGCATTAGGAAGGTTGAGAACCACTGATCTAGTCCTTTCTCCACTAAACTTTCAGAGGGATTTAAAATTAAAATCCAAAAAAATATATATATAAATAAAACTAAAATTAAAATCCGACCATTCCCCATTTAAAATTCCACTATTGTTTCCACCATCCAAAGAAACAAGCCTAGTCTCACCACCAAACTATGTCTCATCCCCACACAAAACACCGGCCCCAAACTATCGAGTTTCTGCTTTTGCTCTTCACCATCCACCCCTAATACTTTCATTCCCAACTGCCCTTATTTTTCTAGTTATACTATATTCATAATTCAAGACTCTTATCAGGTTGTGTTTCACTCATTCATTCAACATTTATGATTATTTTATATGTCCTACACACTAAGGACAAAAGGATAAGTAAAATGACATAGGAGCATGCAATCCCCACCAGGAAGCCTTCTCTGATACTCTAACCACTTTTAAGGGGTGAAGGGCCATGCCAGTTTTCCCCTGAGACATGCTGGACTGTCTTCTTTTACTATATTTGTCACATTAGGATGATGTCACCCAGCTGTCTCTCTGCCTTCCCCAGTAGACAATGGCATGTGTCACCTCCTATATATTTTGATGTGCCCAGAGTCCACCTCGGTGATTTGCACCTAGTATAGATGTTTGCTATTATGCAAAAATAAATTGCTAAAATGCAGTATGTTTCCATTAACAAATTTTAATGCACACGTCTTTTACTTGGCTAGTTAGGAAATACAATAAGGCTCCTAGTCTTCAGGAACATACAGTTTAACTTAAGATATGCATGCGCGATACGCCAAATTTCATGCAACATTATAGAATAAAGAGGAAAGTCTCTAAGGTTTGGTCTCAATCATTTGGAACAATCTTATGACAAGGTTTTAGAGATCTTGGATTTTGAAAGACAAATCAACTCTATCTCTTTTTTTTTAAATATATTTTATTGATTTTTTTACAGAGAGGAAGGGTGAGGGATAGAGAGTTAGAAACATCGATGAGAGAGAAACATCGATCAGCTGCCTCCTGCACACCCCCTACTGGGGATGTGCCCGCAACCAAGGTACATGCCCTTGACCAGAATCGAACCTGGGACCCTTCAGTCCGCAGGCTGACGCTCTATCCACTGAGCCAAACCGGTCAGGGCAACTCTATCTCTTTGCCAAACAAACCATTAACCATTTACTGAGAAAGTTTGACTCACTAGGATATGTAAATTAACTGATTGTTTTTCCCCAAAAACCTGCCCCCTTTTCTGTTACCTTGTACCCCTACTTTCTCTTTGGGTGTCAGTTCCTTAGACATTACTGAGCAGATTCCATAAATGAAAGCAAATTGAAATTTATGACAGTAGTTCTTCTTGCATATTTAAGGCACATTTCCTTTTATTTTAAATCATCTATTTAAATTGAATTTTTCTCCTCCCTGCACACAGGCAGGAAAAGTTAATTCCCCAACATATGGGCCGGGTACTTTAACCTCCCCGTATGCTACAGAGGAAGATGGACCATGTTATCCACTTAAAAGATGAGGGTTTACCTCTTTCCTTAGTTGACCATGATGGTCTCATTGCCAATGGGCTCAGAAAGGAAAAGTGATGCCTTCATCATCAAAAGGAAACTTATCTGGTAGGTTAGCACCCATAGCAACTTCCCTAGGCTTTGGTAGTCCCTTTACAAATCTCATCACATCCTCCAGCTAATACCATGTCCACAGGGTACCCCCTTCCCCACGATGCTACAAGGGTCCTGTCAAAGGGCACAATCCCTTGGGGAACCCAACAATTTAGAGCCATAGAGAAATAAGAACCAATACTAGACACCGCAAAGGCAATATTGTGTATGTAGGAAGAAAATCATGTAAAAAGACGTCAAAGAAGCCAGAGCTGAAGAGAATTTTTAAGAAACAATGCGTAAATGAATCGTTCAAAGAGGAGAAAGAAGATCACAATGCAAAACTGAGTTTTGATTTGTCTTTTAGGAGTATACACAGGTGTGTTATAGTTATAAACAATTCCCCCAAAGCAATGGATAACATAAAAATATCATCAAATTTTTAATATATTTGTTTTAATTGAATACAACATTGGGGAAAGAATGAAAAAGTTCCACTTGGCATAACTTTATTTGGCTGAATTTAACTTGGGGTCAATAATACTAATTGATTTGAGGATTTTTTTTCTTTAATTTAATTTATAAAGGTGACACTATGTATCCTTAAATGTATCCCTTAAATATTGCATTTCAGCATAACCCACTAATTTTGCGCAACTAGCGTTCCCCTTTGTTCTGTTCAGCATTATGAGTTCAGTATAATATCTTGTTACTTGTTTATATCCACCAATAAAATCTAAAATCTAGGAGGGTAAGAAAAAATTTTACAAGGAAACTTATATGCATACATGCATAGCCCATGGACACAGACAATAGTGTGACAAAGGTTTGGGAGGGGCAGGGGCAGGGAGAAGGGGGTCAATGGGAAAAAACAACAACAAAGGGAACATCTATACTTTCAATAACAAAGATAAATGCATTTTTTTAAAAAAGAGCATAATCCCTAATCTCATCCAGCCTGTAACATGCAGGCTCAGTCTCTAGCGCCTTCCAGAGGCTGTTTCCATGTCATGGTCCCCTTTCTCTGCACTGCACAGCTAGAGCAGTCCATGCCTGAGCAGATTTCCAGGCGTGGAAGGAAAGGCCATTCTCCTCTTCCTGTCAGCAGTAGGGAAACTGACAAGTGACTTTCCTGAAGACCCCACCCTTGCCTTTGGAGGAGAAACAGTTCGTCATCCCCAAGCTCCCAAACACGTATGAGAGTTTATGTATGTCCAACTATCAACACACAGAAAGTATCAGAAACTAACATAACAGTGGTCACATCTAGAGAAGGTTAATGAAAGGGGATGTGGGAAACATGCTTTTTACTTTTTTTTTTTTTACAATGAGGATATATTTATGTATAGCAAGTGTAACTAAAATGAGAACCAAAAGAGAAAAAGGGAAAGAGGAAATGAAGTAATAGATGAATTCATTTCTTATAATGAAACTAGAGGCCCAATGCACGAAGATTCGTGCGAGAATGGGCCTTCCTTCCTCTGGCTGCTGGCACCACCTTCGCTCAGGCCTGGAGCCGCCTTTCCTCCTTCCCACACTGCCCAGAGGCCCTGAGCAGCTGGGGCGGGGTGGAATGCCTGCGTCGTCGCCATGGCAACGATGCAAGCATCCCACCCCGTCCCCGGCTGCTCGGCACCTGCATATGCAAATTAACCCACCATCTTTGTTTGGGTTAATTTGCATACTCACTCCTGATTGGCTGGTGGACATCATGAAGGTACAGTCACTTTGCATCTTTATCTTTTATTAGTGTAGATGACTCAATCAGCAAGTTTTCAAATTGAACTCCCTTGGTATTCATATCATTATTTATAACTTACTCATCAGAAACAGTGAGAACAGCCCCCTTTCCAGGTTACAGCAAAGGAATACAATTATATCACTTGAATCGAATGCAGCCAATTCAGAAAGGAGGAAACATCATAGCCCTTCAGCGCCCCACAGGACCTAAGCATGCCACACGGCCCCCAGAGACCATGTGAAAATGAAGCTTCGAAAGCACCAGCTTCTGGTTAAGTCAATCACCCCAGAAACAAGAGAGTCTTTGTCAAGGAAACTCGAGTTCAAGTGCACGGGAAGCAGATAAAACACAACACATAGCATCTGAACTAAAATGATATGCTTTGATTTCAGATTAAAAGTTAAGAAACCAGCAGAATGCAAACACTGAAGAGAAAGGATGTACAAATAAAATGAAGATTGGCGTCCTCTTAGGAGGTGGCAGTGAAATAGAAAAGTGATTATATGAAAGGTGGTGCAGAGCAGCCCTATAAACATCTTTATTTGTAAATCCACAAGATAGACAGTTCTGTTTAATAAGACCTTGCGTTGTGCTCACAGATCACAGATATCAGATAACCAAGTGTTTAGAAAATGCATTGTTAGGAGACTACTGATAATAAAAGAACAACTATTAATTCGACAGTGCACATGGCCCTCCTTGTGGTCTTTAAGGCCTGCATCCTGCCCAGGGAGGAGGAAGTGGTGGATGGAAGGAGTTATGCGGAGCTGTGTCTCAATTACGGCTATAAAACCAGTTACCCAAATTCTTTTAGAACCTCTCGTTAGAAGCTACTCAGATTACCTAAGATAATAAAAAGCCAGGAAGCATAAGGGCTCTTTTGACCACACATTAAACATGAATTAAATTACTGAAATTTCATGGTGTGCAGTCCCAATATGGTGTGTTTCTGTGTTTAAAAGTAAAAGAATTTAACAATTTTATACACTGAGGATACTTCCGAAGGAAGAAAAACAAGCTAACACATAACTCTGAAGTGCTCCCCAACAAAGACAGTTTGGAGAACATGTGGGTTAAGTTGCTTTGATGAAATAAAAAGTATATTAATCTGAAAGTACATTTGCACAAGATTGTCCTCTGCGGCACTGTTTGTCCCCACACCGTCCTGGGAGCGCCCCAAATGCCATACACTGGAGAGTAAGTGGGTAATTATGGTGCAGCCACACAGCGGGGTGCAATACAGCCATAAAAAAAAAATGAGGAGGATTGCTAACCTGGTATGAAGTGGAGAAAAAAGCAAAGTGCAAAAAAAAAAATACCTAATGTGTGTTACCTTTGATATAAAAAGGGCGGGGGGAGGATAAAAAAGCAACCATGCATGTCTGCTCATTTGTATAACAAGATATAGAACCAAAAGTTAGGGAGATTAGTTGCCTGCAGTAGGCAGGTGAAATGGAGTAAAAAGATAAGGAAATGTGAGCAGGAAAGAAGGGGCAGAGTGTGGGGAATACATCCACCTCTTTTGTATTGTTCTGACCTCCAAAAGCATGGTGATATTTGACATACTTGAAAAACAAATAAGTGAAAACAACAAGGATGGGGAAAAGGAAAACCAAAATATGTAGAGAGGAAAAAACACAGATGAATCTAACTGAATTTCAAATGAATAACAGAACTACAATGAAGTGAGAGGGAACCTAACCTAGGTAACTTTTGAACAATGTTTTAACTACATACACTCAAGCTAAAGACAATGAGCACCGTAAATAAACACTGACTCACAGTGGGCTTTTCCCAGTGGCATAGGTTAGTTTTTCGAAAACTATTCTATGTATAATTTAGAATTGTGCAAATGAGAGAGGTTTCTCATCGTTAGAAAAGAGAGTTAAAAACTTGGATTAGAACAGGCCAGTGTGACTCAGTGGTTGAGCATCGACCCATGAACCAGGAGGTCATAGTTCAATTCCCAGTCAGGGCACATGCCCAGGTTTTGAGCTTGATCCCCAGTAGGGGTTATGCAGGAGGCAGCTGATTGAGGATTCTTTCTCATCATTGATGTTCTTGTCTCTCTCTCCTTCTCCCTTCCTCTCTGAAATCAATAAAAACATATTAATAAAAAAAAAACTTGAATTAGATCTGAAACAATTTTTTTTTCTTTTACATCATAACACATTAGTGGGGCAATTGAGAAAATTTAAGTTCTGTAGATGACAGTATACATCAATGTTAGTTTCCTTATTTTAATTGTGGTTATAAATTAGGTTTTTGTTTTTAGAAAATACATACTGATGTTTTTTCTTGTTGTTTTAAATATATTTTTATTGATTTCAGAGAGGAAGGGAGAGGGAGAGAGAGAGAGAAACATCAATGATGAGAGAGAATCATTGACTGGCTGCCTCCTGCATGCTCCACGCTGGGGACTGACCCCACAACCCAGGCATGTGCCCTGATGTAATCGAACCATCACCTCCTTGTTCAGAGGTCAACGCTCAACCACTAAGTCATGCCAGCTGGACCATACTGATGTTTTTAAGGAGCAGTATGTCTCCAACTCATTTCCAAATTTTCAGGAAAATAGAGACAGATAAATAATAGGATATAGCAAATTTGGAGCGTGGGAAGATACATTTTAACACTTGAGGAATCTGGGTAAAAGGTATATAAGAAATCTTTGTACAAATTTTTAAACTTTTCTGTAAGTCTGAAATTATTTCAAAATAAAAAGTTAAACAATATAGTAATCCAAGTTTAGGCAGAAAAAGCAATAATCAACCAATCCATTTAAAAATAATTAACATAATAATTACCTATAAAATAACTATAGCAACTAATGCAAATAGTTTTGTGAAACTGCTCTTGGTTTTTCCAAGGAACCAGATCTCTATAACACATCTATATTTCCTGGAGAGTAAATCATGAAAAACACCTCTGATATTTCTTACATAATAAGGCTAATTACTTAAAAGACTAACATACCCAAACATATTGCATTTTCCTTTTAGATCTCTCAGTAGAGAAAATTAGGCAACTGATTAATTCATTAACAAATAGTTATTCAATGAAAGACACTATCTAGACGCTTACACAGATAACATCTACCTCTGGTTCATCCCATTTCATTAGTTCAGTGCCAAAAACAAACCGCCATGGAAGCTTTATCCAATGGGCTTTGCCAAATGAATTGTCAATCTGGCAGGATTATCACATGCAGGCAGAACATTCAATACAGCCCTGGTAATGAAAACAATTCTTGAATAATTTTAAGAAACTTGCTGGAAATGCATCCTCCATTACAAAGGCATTTTTATATGGGAAAATACAAATTACCACTATCCATTAGATTCCTTTTTATTGAGATATAATTGACATTTAATATTGTGCAACTATACAATGTGTTGACTTCACACATTTATATATTACAATATGATCACCACCAGAGTGTTGGCTAATACCTCCATCACATCACATAAATTCACATCACATCACATAAATTCCACTACCCACTGGAATGGACAGATTGGAATGGATATAGTTTTGGGGAGTTAATGCTAAGCAGCTCTTTGCAGAGCCTAATAGGAACAATAAAAAGGGATTACATTTCTTTTAGGATGTCATCATTCTCAAAAATAAATCCCACCCCCCTTGATGTTTCAATTTACTCCCTGACCTATTCTCAGTTGGTTTTATATTCAACAGTCCAGAAAGTCCTCTCCACATATTTACATACTTGGAGATTCAATGTAACCCCTCACAGCCTTCACAAATTCTTCAGTGGTTCCCAATGTCTATTGATAACCTTTGGCCTAGTGGAATTAAACATACCACACATGCAGTGACCTGCCATACATGCAGCCATTCTATACCTTGTACCATCCAACAAATTAAAGTTTCAAGTTCCTGGCCTCAAGAGACCAACCATCCAGTGTGCCCAGGACTGAGGGTTTCCCCAGAATGTGAGGCTTTTGGGGCTGAAACCCGGAGTCTCAGACAAATCGAACGTTTGGTCACCCTAGCTCTGTGACCTAGCAACTGACCTCTTGACCTCCCGACGACGCCTTTGCTTCTGATATTCCTTTTCTCTGGCTCATCCAGCTCCCCCCCCCCCGCCCCCATTATCTCCACATATCCCCCCGCCCCCCCCCCCCCCGCCCCCATTATCTCCACATATCCAAGTGACAATTGTTCACGGACTTATCTAAATGCCAAATTCTCTGTTGTGTTCCTTTTTCTCCATTTCTGGAATTTCTCTTCACTGTAAATTCCAAAGCAACTCAATGGTGCCAGTTCTTCCCTGTTGGGCACTTACTCCCTAAAGAAAGAAGCGGGGATCTTACTCCCTATTCCTGATGTGTCCTTCTTCACATGTGTGTGGGGGTGGGGACATCTCTAGGCACATACTATGCACATCCTCCTCCTGCTCTCCAATTCCCTACAAAGGGGGGAGGGGTCCTCTGGATGGAGAATTAGGGACCAGGAACGATGCACTGCAGACAAGAGCTCTCCTCCTTCTTTTCCCCTTTGGAATCGGCTGGCACTCCCCAAGTATTACAGAAGCAGCCTCCACGTGGAGTCCAGTGGTTGTCCACACTGTCCGTACCTAGCGGGATGGGTCTGTCTGAATCCAGGGTATGAAATCAGGAGGCTCATTTTCGCTGTACATCAAAGCCGTGTTCTCTAGTATCAGCTTCACCAGCAACAAAAACATTTCATTTTTTCATCCGAAAACTTCGATTTGTTATCACACACAGCTTGATTTTGGCAATGTACCAGGGATGCTATCTATTGACGACCTCCCCCCCTATGCTGTAGGGTCCTGTAACCAAACCTGTATCGCCTCCATAGCACACAGTATAGTGCCTTGCGGGTAGTAGGCACCCCTATCTGAGGAAGCAGGTGTACGTATCTTACTATTTATACTTTTCTGAATCATGACAGAGTGGAGTCAGTTCAAATCCTGAGGCTGGTCCTTAAGCAAGGTGGTCTCGAGTAAGTCTCTTAACACCTGAGTCCAAATTTTTTCCCAGTTGCTATAGAGACTTATGATCCACAGAGCCTCAAATAGTTACTCTCTGGCCCTTCACAAATAAAGCTGATCCCTTTTCTAAGGATTGTTGTGAGGATTACAGATCAAATGTTATTTATTGCTAGGGCCTAGCATATTAATGGGTGTTATCAAAAATTCCTATGGGCATACAAAATTAACAGCCAAAACACCCTATTCTCAAATATTCCACCCCTAAGACAGAAGGGAAAAACTACAAGAATCATCATTTTTAATTTGCCACAAATTTGGAGGCTCCGGAAGCATTACCTACCACAAACTCTTACACTCATCTACCAGACATTTATCAGTGTTACCAAGAACAACGATGACTCAAGAGAAATGAAAGATATACCAAACATTTTTTTCCGCTAAAAGGAATCTTGAAATAGAACTTGAGCAACAAGTATATTTACACATTTAATCATCTTTAATGGATGAGAAGCAGAGGGTACCAATGGGAGTTATTTCCATTTAAAATGAGTTGTGAAAACTATTTAGTCTGACTGAGACGGTGCACTAATTCTTCCTGCAATTAACTTTGACTCCTTTAACATTGTGTTAAGTGCCAAGGATCCAAGATAAAGACAGACCGTGTCCTTGTAGCGGTCAGAGTCCAGGAAGGAACACAAACATGCATTGAACAGGGTTATCTGAATTCTGCAAACTGGAGTTCAAACACTTTTAGAAGTAACGACCCATCTCCCCTTTTCTCAGCTCCAAGTCATTTTTATTTCGTACCAGCAATGGAGGGGGGACGGGGTGTTGCAAGGGGGAGTCCTAGGACAGATTAAAGGTCCAGACAGCTAGGCCTGTGATGTCGAGAGCCACTTGGCCAGAAGTGAAAAGGGTGAGGAATCGTAGCTAGATGAGCTGGTTGAGGAGACTCTGGAGAGACCCAAGCAGTATTTATGCTCAGGATCAAAATACACCTTAAAGTTTAGGAGGGTGCCGGTGTCTCTACCTCTGCATGTAAGTCAGCATGGCCCGAACCCTACAGGTTGGCAACTTGAGAACTTTCAGAAGCAAGAGTGTTTGTTCCTGCCTAATGCCTGTACTCTTGTGGGTAGTGGTCATGGTGAGGCTCCCCCAAATGACTCCAGGAGCCATAGCCATGGACTAGTGGGTTCTAAGCAAGGGAGGAAAGCCAGGATGGGTGCCATATGGTGACTGCAGGTGATGCCCAGAAATAAGGGGAGAAATTGGCTGGGAGTGGAACCCATAGTCCTTCAGTCATTCTTCTGCTGGCTTAAAATGCCCTACTCATTTAGGATACACATGAAAATAAAACCCTACCGTATAGTAAATGCTGTGATAGAGGTGTGTACAAGCTCCTATGAAATCCAGAGAAGGGACTCCAAATCTGGCCACTTGAAGCAAGTCAGAAAGAACTCGGAGGAAGACCAGTTATGTCTGGTTTTACTAAGACTGTAACAAAGAAAGCCATTCCCTGTTATGAAATGGTTCTCTTTTTTATAATTCTGTCAGCTATTCAGTTTTCTCTTCCTGCAGGTACAACAACAGGATACATTTCATCAAGTGTTTCTAACATCCACTGAAATCACTGCATAAAGAACTGGCAAGCATTTTGCTACTGATGATTATAATCCTGTGTTAATAGCTGTGAAAGATCAGGATGATTTTTTATGCTACCGGAGAGTAGTGTCTCCCATTTATTGAGTCCTTTGAGGCTCAACCAATTCCATTGTTAGATTATTCTTGTGTTTCACAGGATATGCATCTAAGTTACATTTTCAAACTGAAACAAGCATAACTTGAACCAGCCTATTTGTAAGTCATGGTATTACACGCTTGAACCTACCACCAGATTCATCTTTCTTCAAATAATGGCTGTAAAGAGGGTACTTAAAAGATCCCAAATATCTTGCATCACTAATGGATCACCATTACATAGTGCAGAAAACTTGACTCAGGAAGTTGTAAGAGTAAACAGATGAAGTCCATTATGAGCTTTCCTTTCTTGTGGTGTAACTAAATGGCTTTATTATGCTACCAACTTTACAAAAATAAATTGTAATGTTTATTACTGATTATTAAAAACACTATGCATCCCATGCACTTTGAAAAATACACAGTACACTGTGATTCTTTTTTTTTTTAAAGAGACCAAAGCTTTTATGTTTGCAAAAGCTCTTTCGGAACAAGAGGACTAAAATATTAAGTGTCACCTGGATGAGAATAAGAAATGACATCAAAATTAGAACATGCAAGGTTGGTACAATATTCACAAGTCAATAAACGTGATATATCACATAAAAAAGCAGGACAAAAAAAGACCATAATTTTGCACATTGAAAATTCAAGATGTCCCTTGAATAAAAATGTAAAAACACTACTGACACTGGGAATGCTAAAGATTGAAGCTTTGGTTCAGGTTGTGTTTTTGTTTTTCCTCTGTTCATAGAAGGGGGAGGGGGAAGTAACCTTGAACCAGGAGATACACAAAGCTGCTGAGGTCATTTACATCCTTTGGAGATAGTGACTAGCTTCCTCTATCTCCAGCACAAGTAGCAAAGAAGAAAAAAAGTCATAGAATAAAGCAGGATTGGTATCCCACACTTTGCTCACAGCCAACTGGCCTGGTAGCTAAAATAGAGGCTTAGATTGGCAGAGAGCAGTGAGGGAAGGGACAGCTGGGCTGTCACCCTAAACAGCAACACACAGCTTGGTCAGGCTGTGGCCTTCGTTCAGGAAATATGACTAGACCACAGGCATAGAGAACAAATACAAGTTCTGACCCTGATCCTGCTTCTTCAACTCAACAACTTCAGTAAATCACCTCGCACACGCTTGTCCTAATTCTAAAATTATATTTATTTTTCAAAAAGGAAAAGAAAAATGGGAACAGAAAGAAGAGAGAAAGTTACAGAAAAAAACATCCATTGGTTCTGCCAAATTTACATAATATATAATCATAAAAATTTAATAATATACATAGTTCACATGTGGTCCATCCCTCTGAGAACCTACTCATTCATCTTCTTTCGTGCTAAATGATGAAGTCCTTGAGGGCAGACACTCTTAAAATTTTATCACTGGCACCTTAATACAGTTTCTAGGGACTGTCAATGTATTCTATATAGATGAATAAATGGTTTTATTATTTTCCAAATCAACAATACCCATTTCTATTCTGTATCTTGGCTACATAAACTAGATATTTAGTGAACATTTCTCCTCTAGTTGCCTAAGACTTCAAAGTGAAGATATTAAATTTCCAAAATAAACCTCTCCCATCAATTTCTCTCTTAAAAAAAATAAGCATCTTTTATTGTGTATTGTGGCACAAATACTTGGTCACCACCTTCTTAAGTCACCAAGTTGAGGATATTTCTAAACCTTCTTAGCTTCTCTTCTTGTTGCCTAACACTGGGATCCTAGTCCAGCTGGTCATTAACTTGTACTCAGGTTATTGCAAGAACTTCTAGGTGCCCCGCCCCCCAATTCCAGCTTCCTCCCTTCCAAACCACGAATCTTCCCCATGCCCTGCTCTCATCCCCTTCAGAAGACAGGGATACCTGGAAGGTGTCATGTCTTGTTCAACTCAGTGTCCATTCACATGTTTGCAGTAAGAACATTCAGTTACCTCACCGACTGAGATGCCACATGAACATCGATATATGTTCAAAATGAGACTTTTCAGACTCTCTGGATTATTTTCTTTAAATATAACCAATGAGTCTTTGTAATCACGAGGGAATGGATAGCTTACTTCTTATTAAGAGGAAGTGCTTGCTAGGGAGTTTTACAATTCACCCGTGTACTGTGCTCCCAGACCCTTGTTAATATTAAAAAAAAAAAAAACAAACAAACAAAAAAACCACACAGAAAAAAACTACGATAAAAGAAAGGAGGCTGAGTGTGCTTGGTGCTGGTGGTATTGTGTGTGTGTGTGGGGGGGGGGGAGTCCTGGAGGGCATGCCCAGCCCATGTGGCTCAGTGGTTGAGCATAGACCTATGAACCAGGAAGTCACGGTTCAATTCCTAGTCATTCCTGATCAGCGCACACACCCAGGTTGCAGGTTTGACCCCCAGTGTGCAGCATGCAGGAGGCAGCCAATCAATGATTCTCGCTCGTTATTGATGCTTCTATCTCTCTGTCCTCTCCCTTCCTCTCTGAAATCAATTTTTTTAAAGGCCTGGGGGCCAAAAAAAGCAACATGGTGTTGTACATTTTTTATGCAATTCCATCATAATTGGAAAGCTAAAAACTGCAACCCACGGGCATCACCCCTTGCTGAGTCACTGTAGTCTTTGTGTGCATTTTTCTAGGAGCAATCAAAATGGTAACTGCAGGACTAACTTTGGAACATGAAATCACTGTATCTGCACCGAGGTGGAATGCAATGTGAAAAGTAATCTCTCATTAAACCAGAAACTGTGGTTTACATTGTTCAAAAAGTACATCGGATCGCTCATTCTCCGGGGATAGATCACAGGGCCCCTTAAGGACAGAAAATTGAGAAAAATGTATTAGTTCCTTCCACGAAATACTTAAGAAATCCCACGAGCTTCTGGGTTTTCCTCCCACTTTTTCTAATTATATCAGGAATAAAGTGTTCTTTAAGTGTGTCATTAGTACCACCCTTAAAAATGTCCTTTTCCCAATCCAAATAAACAAGGATCCCAATTCAAATAAACAAATGATAAAAAGCCATTTTTGAGACAATTTGAGAAATTTTGTTGTGGTAGGTATTAAATGATCCCGGGAAATTAATGTTAATTTTGTTAAATGCGGTAATGGCCTTGTGGTTATAAAAGAACTACACTTTATATATAGATAATGAAGTATGTTAAAGTAAAATACATGATATCGAAAATTTGCTTTAAAATACTTTATCAGAGCCCGGCTGGCATGATTCAGTGATTAGCGTCCACCTATGAACCAGGAGGTCACAGTTCCATTCCCGGTCAGTGCACATGCCCAAGTTGCGGGCTCGATCCTCAGTGTGGGGCATGCAGGAGGCAGCCAATCAATGATTCTCTCTCATCATGGATGTTTCTCCTCTCCCTTCCTCTCTAAAATCAATAAAAAATATTTTTAAAAAAATACTTTTAGCAGAGACAAAAGAGAAAGGACAAATGAAGCATATATAGAATATACATAGATCCACTTAGAAGTGTTGCATCTGAGTAACTCACATTTGGGGCTATCCTCTATTTGTGGTTTGATTGAAATTTTTCACATAAAAATATTCGTAATGTCTACTTTGTTCCCTCTTTATAGGACTCAGAAGAACGACTGCAGTGATCCAACTGAGGTCTGAGGGCACAGTAGCATCAAAGTAGAGGAAGACTTGCCGTGACCAGGGACGGCCAAAGCTTTGTGAAGATCAGTCCAGGAAGCACCTGAAATATGAGGTCTAGAAAAGATGTGTGTGTATACAGAACACCTAACAATCTTGTGATAACCTCACTTGGCCCATGTGTTGACTGAAATTACCAATGTTTCCCCTAAAGGCTGTTTTTGTCCCCACCACCACTGAACATGGTATACATTAGGCAATCAAAACTTATTGAAAACTTCCTCCAGGTAAACACATCTTCCAAGTCTTGACTGTTACTCAGAAGAGGGAGAAAAAAAAGGGGGGGAGTTGGGAACAAGAAGACTGGACCCTTTTCCAAGAAAACAATCTAATGGAGACAAAAGATTGAATGATTACCTGAGTTTCTAGCAGTCGCAACAGGACTTAAGAAATCTAAATACTTTTTCTGAATTATATTATCTTCAAATTACTGCCTCTCTAGCTGCTTCTCAGGATGAGTTACCAGATTAGTTAGTACAAGTCAGAATTTGATGATATTTCCTACTGAGTTTCAACTCACTTTTGGGTTTCCTCACGGTGTTTCAGAAGAGTATGAATTAGTATCGCAGACACCACCAGTAGTTTCCATGCCAACGGTACAAGCTTAGAGTGAGCACTGGTTTCTCCCGCAGCCCTTACACATCTGTGATTCCTGGACACAGAGTCCGAGCTTCCCCTCAGAGGGTCTGTTTCAGTTTATCTGGATTGGGGCCCGGCTCCCACGTCATTAACTGCTCCCCCAGGTTATTCCTGCTATTATCAGGTTTAGGAACCACAGACAGTCTATCCATGTCCTGGCTCATGTGAGCATTTTCTTGATTTTATTAGATATATTACAGAGATAGAGACACAAAGGCAGCCTGTAAACCTGTACATACTGTCCTCCAAGTATTAAAAAAAAAAACACATTCTAAAAAGTTTCAAAATCTAAAATAGTTTATAAAAAATAAAAACAAAATACTTGGTACAATAGCATTCCCTTCATACCAAGTAAACCATTATTGGCACTTTGCTGTTCTCACAGATTTTAATAAAGCAAACAACACAAAAACCCACTTCACATTAGTAAAAACTACTAAAGTCTATAGCAAAGTCTCCAGCCCCTCTGTAAGAGTGTGACCACCTTTAACAATTCAGCTCCTATGACACCTCCCTCTGGTCTTGGCAGAAAGGCCTGCAACGCATCATAGGTGCCTGTGGTGGCAGTGCTTTCAGGGCTGGGCTGCATGTATTTACCCGTTTGCACAAGTCCGAGCATCCCCCAAACAAAGACCATGCATTATTCCTCTTCATATGACCAGCATCGAGAAAGTACTCAATAAATGCTTTGCTTAGTGCCTATTAGGAATCACATGAGTCATCATGCACGTTCTGAAATAGCTTAAGTAATTACATCAGGGTGTATATGGCAACACAGCCAGTGTGAGGCTGGCTTCCATAATTCCTGACATTTCCATTCATTCTCTTTCACTGTGCTCTACTGTAAGAGTTTCTAGATCTTACTGGTTCTTGACCTCACATGTTAAAATCATAGCACTTTAGTAATCTGGAAAGCAAATTAAAAACTGTAAATTCTAATATCTGCCCTTTTTCTTGTAGCACTTCCTCATTGCTTAATAATAGTAACGTAATTCCCAGCATTTGAGAATGCACTCTGTCACACTGATTCATAGGCTATGCATGTATTAACTCATTTAATATTGATAAAAACCTTATGAGATACTGTTATTATTCCAAGTATACGGAGGGTTAAGTGAAGTACAGACAGGTTATGCATCTGGTCCAAGGTCATTCAGCCACTAAGTGTCAGAGACGGAATTCAACACACAGGTAGTCTGGATTTAGCATGTAGAACAAAGATAGATTCAAGTGTGCTTTCCTATGTGTTTAAGAGAAAAAAAAGAAAAGAAAGAAACACTTGAAAGACGGTTTATTCTAAGATTCCTTTCAAAAGGAAAAAAAAGATCTGGATAATGAAGAGGCATGAGCTCATCCATCCAGCCTTCCCATCAACCCCACCCCGAACCTTAAGGGGGTCTCAGTGTCTACTGAGTCATCGCACACACTTACCCTTTCTCGGCCAAATAATAAATAGTATAAACAAAGGATTGATCAAGAAGATAATACTAAGCACCTGTTGCTAGAAGGCTCAGAGGAATCAGAAAATAGAAGATATGATTATAGACAATAGTGTGTCAAAAGCTTGAGAGGGGCGGGTGCAGGGAGGACAGGGTCAATGGGGGAAAAACAAAGCAGACATCTGTAATACTTTCAACAATAAAGATTTAAAAAAAAATAAAGTCCTTTAAAAATGTCCAATCAGAAAGGCTATATGAACAAGCAGTGTTGAAATTTTTACTTTAATCCACTAACTTCTCAACCAGGTGACCACTGATGGAATTTGAACTGGGTGTTATGGGCTAGACTTCAAGCAGAAATAAGGTTTAGGGGAAGTAAAGGCATTTTAGACAGAAAAAAAAATACCCCCATGAGCAAATGTTTGGGAACAAGTTCAGCTGCAGCATATAACTTGATGGTCTCAGGAGACAGCTGGAAAGGTAGGTGGGTCCAGACCACACAGAACATGGAATATCTGAGAAACAAAATTAGTTTCTGCCAGGTACTGAGAAGTTCCTAAAACTGAGCAGGAGGACAACATGACCAAAGAATCATAATAAGAAGACTAATCTGGTTTGACATATAAATCTAATGGAGCAAGAGGATAATTAATAGAAACCTCAGTTAAGTGACTTTTGCAATAATCATGACTGAAATATTGATCTGGGCCAAAGCATTGGCAAGGGGAAATCATGAACCAAAAACCTAACACATGTTGATAACAGAGTGTGAGGATCTGAAGGAGAGAGACTATTTGAAGACATTGTCAAAATTTCCAACCTGGGGGGAGAGAGAACTGAGGCATCACTAAAATCAAAAGCAATGTCCATGTTGAACAAGATGACAATGTGGACGTGGGTTTCATTTGCTTAACTTTGGCTGGGGGAGAGCGAGCATACAGAGGATTTGCTTTTAGGACAAGTTCAGTTGGACAAGAAAGTGGAGCTCTCCAGCATGCAGATGAAAACACAGGGCTTGTCACAGAGAGATTTCAAAGTTATTAAACAATTCAGGAGAGTCCCAGAGCATGAGCTAAAATCAAGTTTCTACTCCTTGCAACATTTTAGAAGAAGTTAAAGAATGATCGTGTGTGTGGCAAGAAAGAAAAATCCTATGGGGATTTCAAATGATTATTTTTTCCAAGAAGTTAAATAATGAAAGGAATGACAAAAGCAAAAATACTACTTCTTTAGGGTTGCAGAGTCGAAGGACACTTTAATATGCAATATTGAAGATAACCTAAAAATGTTTCCAAGAGAAAGGGCACGGTGCCAGGAATGAGAGGAAGAACATACAAACAGAATAGGTCATATCTGAGCATGGCCAGTAGAAGAGACCGGGACCAAAGTACAAGTAGAAGCAAGAGACCACACTTAAATAAATGTAAGAGAAGGAGTGACTGAATAAAGAAGTTTTTAAGAAGAGCAGTGTATGGTAACAGGAAAATGCAAGTGTAGTGAGAATAAGCAAAAAGATAAGTGAGCTCTCGGTGGATAATTTTCCTCTTATCAGTAAACTGAGTGGCAAGGTGGTTATCTGAGTGACAAGAGACAGTATGGAATAAAGACCAGATTGCAGACAACCATTTGCAAAGGACACCGTGGGGGAGATGCAAAAAGGACTCCAAACCCAATGCTGAAAAGGATTTCCATGGAAAATAAATTCCACCTGTGTGCAAAGAACACACCAAATACCCTTTAGCAGCATGAGATTTGCATCATAAAAGGTCAAAGGGGAAAGCATTTGGATAAAAAGATGGCAGCCTGGAAGACTGGATGGAGTGTCTTGTGTCCTTCCAAACTTCATATGTTGAAACCCTAATCCCAAAGTGTTGGTATTTAGAGGTGGGGCCTTTGAGAATTAATCAGGTCATGAGGTGGAACTCTCATGAATAGAGCTGGTGCCTTTATTGCAAGAGGCCAGAGGCCTCGCTAACCCTCTCTCTACCACATGAAGATACAAGAGAAAAGCCATCTACCACATGAAGGATTCTCACTAAACCCAATCATGTGGGCACCCTGCTCTCAGACTGCCAGGCTCCAAAACCATGAGAAATAAATTTCTGTTGTTTATATGCCACTCCATCGATGACATTGTGTTACAGCAGCCCAACTGGACTAAGATGATCACTACAGGTCCAGTCAGAATCCTGAGCGTAATAATACGCTGATAGTAAAAAATAAATGAAATGTAGAGGTCTGTGGTTACCAAAGGTCAAAGAACAAGTTAATTAAGGGATGGTAAGGAAAGGTTGAGCCACATAAATGATATTCAAGAGAAGAAAATACAAATTTGAGAACTGGGAATTAGAAAAGTCTCAAGATACAGTCATAGAGGAGAAAATGTGATCAAGGACAAACTCTCATGAGTCACCAACAGGGTGCCTATTGGTGCTGAGTTTGAAGTAACCCTAGGACCCAAGTGTAATGTAAGATGGTGAAGAAATGTCCTGAAGGTCCGTGGATGTGTGATAATGTGGGGGGGAGCAGCAGAAATGAATGCAGTCAAAACCAAAGAGGGAGAGTGTTTTACGTAACAATGGTGGGAGATAATGGTTCAATGGGGCGCAGAGAAATAAGAAGCCGTCCTTCCTTTTCCAAGGAAATCCGGGGAAATGAAAGGAGCGGGTCTTCCCAAGAGGAAGATTCCAGAAAAAAAGGCATTATGGCTTGCAACCCAGATTTCATGACAGCTCAACACTGGTGCTCTTTGAATGCTGAGTTAACAAAAGGCAAGAAGATGGAAGGAGTCTCCATAAAGAAACAGAAGCAACTTTGTCATTCACATAGCTTTCTCCTGACACCCAGGGAACCTACATGACAACATGGGGAGCATGGGGAAGTGAGGGCTGAGTTCTTAAAGGTGGTTCCTAGACTAGCGGCAGGTGCAGGGTAAGCTTTGCGACTCTAGGACAACAGTGGTGGGAAATGATGAAGGAAGCAAGAGACGGGCGGGCAGGAGGCAGGATTGGGGGAGCCAAGGCTGTGCTTGGAGTCAGGCCCAGCTTTAAACCTGGTCCCATCACATGCTGGCGTTAAGAACTCCTCATCTAGGTGCTTGCAAATCCACACCAACTGCAGATGGCTGCTGCAGGGAGTAAGTAAAAGAATGAATACTTATAAAGCACGTGGCTGAGACATAGTAAGGATACAAAAACAACGTCCAAAATAAGGGATAGTAGTGTTCCTAAAGGGAGGAGGCCTTGAGAAGCCTCAGATAGTGCAAGCCCTCTGGGCAGCCTGTGGGTGAGGGAGAGGGGACCATCGGGCAAGGGCAGAAGAGCAAGTGCACTGATACACGGGGCTTGTAAACCTTCGGGTAAGTGTCCTCAACCTGTAACAGGAAGCTTGTTTGGATTAAAACGCTTGCTCTGTTTATGTGCTACATTAATGCTTTGTCACTTGAAAATCTGTACCTTAAAGACCCATCTTGTCTGAGCCATAGAGAGAGAGGCAGGGTGTCCTGGAGAGCCTGCCCCATGGAGACCTCCACCAGGCTGCTCTCTCTCTAACTGGGTAACGCTTCTCTCTCATCTGCTTGGTTTCACTAATGGGACCAAGTTAAGACGTAATATTTGGTTCCTAATAAGAAACAAAAGAAAAGTATTTCTAAAATTCTGTCTAAAACATGGCTCGATTTGCTAAATTGCTACAGGAGAATGGTTCTTTTAATTTAGTTATACCCTTTACTAATATACTTTTTTAAAAAAAAGTAGCATCTTGGGGAAAAAACACACCAAAAGATAGTCTTAGCACCTCCTGCCCGAAGCATACCAACATTCTCTCGCTCCACGTTGAATTTGAAAGAAAATTGAAGCGATACCCATGACCACTTGGCTGAACTTTCTAATTGTGCTAGCCAATCAAGAGGCACAAGAATGTGAAACCGCAGAGCAGGGACGAGGAAAGAAAAGGAGTCTCTGGCGGGCAAGAATCCTCCAGAGAAAAGTGAAATGAAAGAGCCACTTTTGACCAGCATTGTTTTAATAACCAGAAATGTGAAGAGACATCCCATGGGTAAAACTGCACTCGAATTATCAATAGCAACTTTAGAGAGAAAAAATGCTCAGTTTTCCACTAAAAAAAATTTATTTTTGCAGAAAAGCAATGTTTTACTGTCTTACAAATAATCACTTCTAGCACAATGCCTGACACCCAGCAGGAATTGAAGAAACCTTTGCTCAATGAATCCATGTCCATGAATAGCTGATATGTCCCAATGACTATGCCCTAATTCTAAATTACAGTCATAAAATGTCACTGATTCTGTGGTCCAGAAAAGAAGCTATGAATACTTAGGAAGTGATCAAGAAGGGGCAGATCCTGATTTTAGAGGCCAAGAAGTAACACAAATACCTATGCTCCTTAAAAAAAAACTCTCCTAAATGCTTTAAAAAAAACAAACAAAACAAAACACTAATATCTATGCTTCCTCAAAAAAACTGTTAAAAGTTTAATTTTAAACACAAATTTCTCTCTGGATTACAAAGCCCATGTTTTAGACATCTGGGTTCAAATCCAAATGCCCTCAGAACATTAATTGTTTTCTCCTTTTATTATCTAACTAGGGGCCCAGGTGCATGAATTCATACACCTTAAACGGAACTGTGGGCCACGAGGCTGCAGTGGGCACAGGGGTGGGTCTCGGCCCATCCTCCATGCCCCTACCCAGCCCCTCCCACCACAGCCCCCAGACCCATCTGCCAGCAGCCCCACTCCCGTGCCAGACCCGCTTGCACCCACTGCCGGCGAGGAGTGATTGGGGCCAGCACCAGCAGCGGGTGCGAGCAAGTCTGGCGCCATCAGTGGGTGCAAGCCGCAGCTGCTGCCCTGATCGCCCCTCAGGAGCAGGGGGAGGTGGAGAAGCCCTCAGGGGTGATTGGGGCTGGCAGCCGCCACTCACACCCACTGATGGAGCCAAGTGGCAGCCCCAGCACCGGCAGTGGGTGCGAGCAGGGCTGGTGCTGGCAGCAGGTTCAAAGACCAGGTGGGACTGCGGCACGCAGGAGCAAAGAATCTTCAGTAACCACCAGAGGCTCACCCCGATGACAGCGACCGGCGCTCCGCCTTGGTCTGGCGCCCCCCACTCACCTACTCCATCATCCCACCATGGCCAACACCCACCATGTTCTGCACTCTGCCGCTGGCTGCCAACGCCTGCCATGTTCCGCATGCGCCCCTGGTGGTCAGCGCATGTCATAGCAACTGGTTATTTGGTTGTTCTGCTGTTTGGTCTATTTGCATATTAGGGTTTTATATATATATAGATAGATATGATACATTCAAAATCATAAAGAAGTATGTTTCCCTGACTATTCACAAATACCAAAACTCACAAGTATTAACACATTGCGTACCACTCAGGAGTTTTCTCGTGTTTCGCGCGCCATCTGTTAAGGACTGCTCACGAGTGTTCTCGTTTTTCACGCGCCATCTGTTATGGACCTTAGATGTCAACACACTGTCTTGTCCAC
>NW_005360891.1:3813399-3839741 GCF_000412655.1 Myotis brandtii | reverse complement strand
ACCTAAAGTGCATTATGATGATTTAAATAACGTGCAGTTTGCCCAAAAGTGTGGTCCCTGGCGTATGTCTTAGAGATTTCTATGCGGTACGCAATGTGTTAAAACTTTTTTGGCCCAGCCAGCATGGCTCAGTGGTTGAGCCATGACTATGAACCAGGAGGTCAGGGTTCAATTCCCAGTCAGGGCACATGCCCAGGTTGCAGGCTCAATCCCCAGTGTGGGATGTGCAGGAGGAAGCTGATCAATGATTCTCTCTCCTCATTGGTGCTTCTATCTCTCTCTCCCTCTCTCTTCCTCTCTGAAATCAATAAAAATGTGGTTTTTTTAAAAAGTTTTTTGGGCCCTACCTGGTTTGGCTCAGTGGATAGAGTGTCAGCCTACGGACTAAAGGGTGCCAGGTTCGATTCTGGCCAAGGGCATATGCCTGGGTTGCAGGCTCAATCCCCCCAGTAGGGGATGTGCAGGAGGCAGCCAATCAATGATTCTCTCTCATCATTGATGTTTCTATCTCTCTCTCTCTCCCTTCCTCTCTGAAATCAATAAAAAAATATATATATTTAAAAAGAAAGTATTTTGGGGGGAGGGGTCCTGGATAGAGGGCAGAAATGTCTGTTCCACATGTACTTGCAACACAAGCTTAGCTGAATTATATTCACCTTTTCAAGACACTGAAAGATAGCCATCTCGTCTGTGTATGTTACACTGATATATACATCTTAAACAGTAAGAGACTCTTTCTCTCCATCTCCCTCAGTGAGTTCCAGAGGGAAACATGTGAACAATTTGCTAACTGCTTACTCCATTCCGGTTGCCACAGAGTCAGCACTCCAGGATAAATGTATATATGGTTGGAATTAAACTGTGTAATAGAAAACACAGCTATGTTTTAACTCTCTTCTTCCTGCCTTGCCATCTTTATTCACTGACGTGGAGAATCCCTGTGCCTCGGGTTCACATAAGTAAGTATTCAATAAAACATGAAATACCACTTATCTTGGAGAGGCAAGAAGCCAAGGCAGGTAGAGTAAATGCTAACTGACCCCCATGCAGACTGTGTGCGTGATGGCGCTGCCGCTGCCGCTGGGAAAAGCTGCCTACACACGTTTCACGGAGCATGGAAACCATTTGTTAATGAGCGGCCATCATTTTGGCCCAGGGCCTTTTGAAAAGAAAACGTTTATACATTTGCAGAGCAGTATAATGAGATTTCACAAATGCAAAGATAAAATGTGCTATCATGTATCATGGATTGCAATATCTGGGGTTTGATTGCCTGGAGAAATGTCTCCATCAAGAACAATTATAGATTTTCTCACACCGCATACACCAGGAAACATTTAACAAGGTCTTCTTTAAGACTATTCAAATGATTAGAAAGGAAGAAAAAGGTCTATTCAGTGGTAGATGGAACCATTAAGATATGAACACATATGAGAGAGAGAGAGGAAAAATAAAAAGAATTAAGACTAGCAATGAAAATGGTCACTGGTCATTTTTGTAAACACTCGTGTAGGGAAGGAACAATCTTACGTCATATCCAGCCATGTAAACGTTCCTCCGGGGTTAAAATTGGCCCCTTGAGACAAAAGCATCATTTGTGAATTATATTCACCTTTTCAAGACACTGAAAGATAGCCATCTCGTCTGTGTATGTTACACTGATATATACATCTTAAACAGTAAGAGACTCTTTCTCTCCATCTCCCTCAGTGAGTTCCAGAGGGAAACATGTGAACAATTTGCTAACTGCTTACTCCATTCCGGTTGCCACAGAGTCAGCACTCCAGGATAAATGTATATATGGTTGGAATTAAACTGTGTAATAGAAAACACAGCTATGTTTTAACTCTCTTCTTCCTGCCTTGCCATCTTTATTCACTGACGTGGAGAATCCCTGTGCCTCGGGTTCACATAAGTAAGTATTCAATAAAACATGAAATACCACTTATCTTGGAGAGGCAAGAAGCCAAGGCAGGTAGAGTAAATGCTAACTGACCCCCATGCAGACTGTGTGCGTGATGGCGCTGCCGCTGCCGCTGGGAAAAGCTGCCTACACACGTTTCACGGAGCATGGAAACCATTTGTTAATGAGCGGCCATAATTTAGGCCCAGGGCCTTTTGAAAAGAAAACGTTTATACATTTGCAGAGCAGTATAATGAGATTTCACAAATGCAAAGATAAAATGTGCTATCATGTATCATGGATTGCAATATCTGGGGTTTGATTGCCTGGAGAAATGTCTCCATCAAGAACAATTATAGATTTTCTCACACCACATACACCAGGAAACATTTAACAAGGTCTTCTTTAAAACTATTCAAATGATTAGAAAGGAAGAAAAAATGTCTATTCAGTGGTAGATGGAACCATTAAGATATGAATACATATGAGAGAGAGAGGAAAAATAAAAAGACCTAAGACTAGCAATGAAAATGGTCATTGGTCATTTTTGTAAACACTTGTGTAGGGAAGGAACAATCTTACGTCATATCCAGCCATGTAAACGTTCCTCCGGGGTTAAAATTGGCCCCTTGAGACAAAAGCATCATTTGTAAACGACTGCTCTCTGCGCTGCCTGACACACCAGTGCTCGGAACTGCACATGCTTCCAGTCCACAACTCAAGTCTGGCCCCGTGTGCTGAGTGATGCAACTCTGCCAAAGTACACATGCAATGGACAAGAATTTTAACATTCATCCTCTGAACGCCCTCTCCCAATGCAATTGGCAAGGGCCATCCACAGCATAGGCTTTCTAGAAAGAAAATGAACCATTTGGGTGTGCAGACAAAACAGCTTCAAGTCTGCAGACATAATTGGAAAAAAAAAATATCCTAATCACTCGAAAGGACCACAGCGGATTCCAAGTGTCTGGAGAGAAACAAGTCAAGAAAGGTAAAAAGACAAGAGGAAGAGGGGAAAACAGCAAAGCTGGAAACTGCATGAGTCAGAATCAGCAAGTAGCACCTAGAGACATGAGTGTTTAGCAGAACTCGGCAGCCAGAATGCCGTTTCCTTGCCAGAGGTCACCCCCCGGACAGAGGACTAGCTATTGGTAATATTTTATCACCTTCCCGCTCTTCAGTATCACTTCATATAACCTAGGGGTATTACCTAGAATATGAAATATTATGAATGCACGTGAAATGTAATCATGTACCAGTGAGTACAGCTTTCACCCACTATAAATATTTCAATGGCAGCCTTTGTTACTGCTTAGGTCAGAGGCCATGCCAGGTACATTAAGGGGACTTTGGGGAGTCTGTGACCGTGTGTCTTGTCAGCAAAAGTGCTATCTTCTGATAACGGTGAAAAATTTGCACACTTCACCAGACATGCTCTTCCAAACACCTCAGGGAAATTTCTAGAAAGGTTGTTGGACCTGTGCTTCTTCTTACTAAGTAAATAACGTGGCAATGTAAAAAACTGGGTGCAGTGAAAGAGGAAGCCAATAGCCCAAAGTAATGGGGCAAGGGACAAGATTTTTCTTTATTGTAAAGAGAAAATGCCTCTATACAAGGGATCTGTTTTGTGTATATGTTAAATAATTCTGCAGAAAAGTAGCAGTAGCTTAACGTTTCTGTCCTTACTGTGTGCTAGGTACTATGTTACTTTTTATTTATTGTTTTTTTTAAATATATATATATATATGTATTTTAATTTCAGAGAGAAAGGGTGAGGGAGAGATAGAAATATCAATGATGAGAATCTGATCAGCTGCCTCCTGCACGTCCCCTACTGGGGATCGAACCCACAACCCAGGCATGTGCCCTGACCAGGAATCAAATTGTGACCTTCTGGTTCAGAGGTCAATACTCAACCAATGAGCCACGCCAGCCGAGCTGTTAGGTACTTTTTATGTATCATTGTCTAATCCTCATAATTACCCTTAGAAGGCAGGTACTACTAACATCCATTTAACAGATGGGAAAACTGAGGCCAAGAGAGGTTGAACAACTTGCTGAAAACACACAGCTTAGACATAGGGGGCAATCCATTAAATACCCTACTGCTGTTATATGCCTCATTGGGGGGTAAGGGGTTGAGGGACTTGAGAAAGCAAATTCCTGAGGGACTTTAAGAAAGTGAATTCCAGGGCCACAGGACAGGACAGGAGTGGAGCTAACCTGTCAAAATCTAGTAACAAAGCCACAGAGGAACAGTGAAATTACAGAAAATCTACTAGAGTCGGGAAAATGAATATATTTAAGTAAGAAATACATCCATTTTTCTAAGTTCCTACACTTATAATCATCATTTTCATTTACTTGGAATCTTGGCTCTCCAAAATTACTCCTTCTCTAGAGTTATAAACAGCCTAGGCTCTGCTACTATACCTTTAAAACCTTGATGTTTAGAAAAATACAACTCCATCCCACTTACCTTTCTTTCTACACCCCCTCCCCCCCAAATTCTGTGTTGTACATAGGTCAATAGTCCCAGGGGGAAAAAACAAAACACTAGACTACTCACTGCTCTACTGTTTCCACTACAGTTAGAACATTGGAAAATCCTCATTACCTTCCAAGCCACGTGTATTTCCAGGATATATTTGTTTTATATTTATTGCGTTTTCAAATAAAATTTCCACAGCCCAGAAAGAAGCCATGCAATGAAAACAAATCGCTTTTTACTTATACATATTTAAGGGCTAGAACATTTGCTTTCATAAGATTTTGGACTTGAGGTACAGAGCCATTAATGGTAATAATTAACTTAATTTTAAAAAGTTTATACGAGAGCCCTAGCTGATTTGGCTCAGTGGATAGAGCACTGGCCTGTGGACTAAAGAGTTCCAGGTTCAATTCCAGTCAAAGGCACATGCCCGGGTTGCGGGCTCGGTCCCCAGTGCAGGAGGCAGCCGATCAATGATTCTTTCTCATCATTGATGTTTCTATCTCTCCCTCCCTCTCCCTTCCTTTCTTAAATCAAAATATATATATTTTTAAAAAAAAGAGTTTATACGAGAGTAAAACATCTCTCTGGATAATTCTTCACTTCTTTCATAGGATCATCCACATTAAACGGTCATAGTTTCCCCATTAAAAACGAATAACAAACGTATGTGTGTATAGATGGAGGAAGCAAATATGGCAAACATGTTAACTGTGGGTATGTGGATGTTTATTTGGTCATCCTTTCATGTTTCTGATTATTTCTAGTTTATCAAAATGACAAGGGAGTGGGTGGGAGCTGGGTGGAAGGGGCAAAGGGGGAAAACTGGGGACATCTGCATACTCTCACAATAAATAAATAAATACAGACACAGGAAAGCATTTTTAAAAAGACAATAGGAGGTACAGTGGCATTAACAAAATCTTGTTTGGGATTAACAAAGCTAAAAAGGAAATTGTAAGCATGAATAAATGAAACGGTCTCCAGGGACAACTGCTGCCAGGACCTGGTCAAGGCTGAATGGGACCTGGGACCTGGAGAATCTGTTCCCATCCCAACACCCTCTGCATTAAAAAACAGCAAAGTATACTCAATGCGATAAGGAAGAGAAGTAAGATATCTACATCTCCAAGGACAGAAGAATTACCTGGGAAAAGCACTGTTATGTAGCTGATTTTTCTTGGGTTCCCTTTTACTGACTTCAACCTTCAGATTTCTTCCTGGGAGGCTAATTACAGTGACGGCTACAGCAACACAGCACAGATGAATCCACAAGTGAAGAACCCTCTCACCCCATAAAATCAAAACCACATGTAAGGATGTGTGCAAGACCGAAGGATGCTGTGGGGCTTTCAGCAGTGAGCAAAGCTTCCCTAGCCCACTGCACCCCAACCCCACCAATAACACGTTTGGTGAAGGAAAAAAGCCAACCTCATTGAAATGTTAAGGGAGAGAATAAAAATGGGTAGTCAATGTTTTTTAAAAAAACTCATCTAAATATTAAAATGGGATGCCTATTGCTATAAAATAATGTAGACGTGTGTCACTGGCAGTCACCACATTGAGAGTGAGCATTGCAGAGACAGTTTAGAGGGGGAAGAAAAAAAATAAAACTTCAAAGTTAACCCAGTTAAAGTCTGGGGTTGGGGATTCCATCAGCAGGAGAAAAGGTGGCAGAGAAATTTAATTTCTCATTTGAACTGGCTACTTCTTGCACTGTACAGAAAATGTGAGTACTAAGAGATGTCAAAAGACTTCAAAGAAATTTTTAAACTACTACCTATGGCTTAAAAGTCTCATCAATTAAAATAACAATGCACAGAGCAAACACATGAATGTTTTGAGAGGAGGATAGGTGGGTCTGGGTCTTATCAGGCTGTAATTTTAAAAGGACAAGTGGAGCAGCTGAACAAAAGGATTGTGAATATCATCCCAGTAAGTGAAGAAGAAAGATAAGGAGTTAGTCTTTAGAGACAGAGGAGGGGAGTAGCAATCACATACTCAAATTCATTCTTTTAAGATGAGGCACAGAAAGACTGGAGGACTATAGTTCCAGAAGGAACTCTAGCCCAGGCCTCCTGCCTCTTAAGTCAGCATTTTCCTTTTTTTTTTTTTTAAATATATATGTCCTATCTAATAAAGAGGGAATATGCAAATTGACCATCACACTGTCACAAAGATGGCAGCACTCAGTCCCCTCAGCCCTGCCAGAGTCCCCCAGAGCAGGCCCAAGGCGCAGGCAAGCCTTGGATGGTGGCTGCCCAGCTGCCCAGGGCCACCCGAGGCTCAGGTAACCAGGGCTGCCCAAGGCTTGCACTGCCGGCAGTGGCAGCAGCAGAGGTGTGATAGGGGTGTCGCCTTTCCCTGATCGCTGGGTCGCCTCCCGCACCTGAGCACCTGAGGGCTCCCAGACTGTGAGAGGGGGCAGGCCAGGATGACGGATCCCCCTCCAGTGCATGAATTTTCATGCACCAGGCCTCTAGTATATATATAAATGCATAATATGCTAATTAGACCAAACAGCTGATCGACCTTCTGAACGTCATCCCAGATGTCCTTCCGGATGAAGCCACAGTGGCAGGGGCTGAGACAGAGGTGGATAGGGGCGATGAGGCAGCCAGGCAGAGGGGTTAGGGGCGATGAGGCAGGCAGGCGAGCAGTTAGGAGCCAGCAGTCCTGGATTGCGAGAGGGATGTCCGACTGCTGGTTTAGGCCCACTAAACCGGCAATTGGACATCCCCCAAGGGGTCCCAGATTGCGAGAGGGTGCAGGCCAGGCTGAGGGACCCACCCCCCCGTGCACAAATTTCATGCACCAGGCTTCTAATATATATAGATATAGATATAGATTTCAGAGAGGAAGGGAGAGGGAGAGGGCACGGGCGAGGGCAAGGGAGACAGAAACATCAACAATGAGAGGGAATCACTGATTGGCTGCCTTGCACACGCCCCCTACTGGGGATTGAGGCTTCAACCTGAGCATGTGCCCTTGACTGGAATAGAAACCGGATCCTTCAGTCCACAGGCCGGTGCTCTATTCACTGAGCCAAACCAGCTAGGGCTTAAGTCAGCACTTTCTACTAAATGATCACCAAAGAACTCATATCACATTCACATACATAAGTTCTGGAAATCTACTATGGTTGGCCTAGTGTCAAGGCTAACAATACTGCATTGCTTACTTAAAATTTGCTAAGAGGGTCAATCTGATGTTAAGTTCTTATCACAATAAATAAATACATAAATAAGTAAACAAACAAACTAAAGAGAGCAGAAGGATACTTTGGGAGGTAATGGATATGTCTCTGGCCTTGATGGTGGTAGTGGTTTCATGGGTGTATACTTATCCCCAAACTCATCAAATTGCATATATTAAATATGTACAGATTTTGATTATATCAATTATATCTCTATAAAAAAATTTTTTAAATCACATGAGCAACCAGGGTTAAGTAAATTTAAGTTGGTTTCCTCAAGTGTTTTCTTAGGGAATCCATCTTAGTTTTTTTGTAACTTATACTAAACTGAGTCATGTACATGTTAACATATTGGTTTGCATGTACACTTTTTAAAGTATTTTTTGTTGACTTCAAACAGGAAGGGAGAGGGAGAAAGAGATAGAAACATCAGTGATGAGAGAGAATCACTGATCGGCTGCCTCGTGCATGCCCCACATTGGGGATAGAGCCCACAACCCAGGCATGTGCCCTGACCGGGAATTGAATTGTGACTTCCTGGTTCATAGGTTGATGCTCAACCACTGAGCCACACCGGCTGGGTGCATGTATACTTTTTTGAAAGTATGAAAAGGTCCTGGCCGATGTGGCTCAGGTTAGAGTGTCATCCCGTGCATCAAAAGGTTGCGGGTTCGATCCCTGGTTGGGGCATATGCAGGAGGCAACCAATCCATGTTTCTCTCTCATACATGGATATGTTTCTCTCTCTCTCTCTTTTTCTTTGTCTCCCCTTCTCTAAAATCAATTTTTAAAAAGTATGAAAAGGAAAATTTTAACTTTTTCAGCTGGTGGATTATTTCTAATGTGACTCATTTTCACAGTGAGATAAACCTATTTATATCAAACTGGATCATAGAGAAAGCTGAGCATAAGACTTAGAGCTCGAGATTAACACGATTCCATGAGCTCATTACTTTGTGTAAGGTGTACTTTGCGTCCTAACGAGCAGCATTTGTTATCTCTAAGCATGAACATGTTTTGTTCTCACCAGAAGCAGCCAGTGTTAAGAGAAAAAGCTGCTTCCTTTGAGAAGTCCAAACTTTCCTGATTTTGAACAAATTTCCAGCAAGTATGTATTCTTCAGCACCACATTCAACAAAGATAAAGTAACAAAACTACCTTTTCTCTAATCCCTACATAATTTAGAAGTAACTTAGTGGTTCGTTAGAATTAGTACAAAGTTTAAAAAGTCACCATTTCGGGAAATTTTTCAAAACCATGAATGAAGAACTTATTAGAAATCTGATGTGGGAGTAAATGTGAGTAAGAAGACATGCACAGAGTAAGCAAGTGGAAAATTTAATTAGCAGCAGCCAACGGTCACGGCGCATTCGCTCAGTGCCAGGCACCCTTCCAAGGATTTGACGTGTCCCCTCCAACTCTCACAACAAAAATCACAAGTTAGGTAAGAGTATTAACCCCTCTTAAACAGTGAAACAGAAGCACAGAGCTGCAAAATAACCTGATCAATGTTACAGAATAATTAAGGGTTGAAGAATTTTTGGTATAGAAGTTGTGAACAAAGAAAGAATAGAAATATGAATTTTATTGTTGAAAAGACTCTTGGGGCCATTTAATCCAAGCCCTTTATTTTAAGTAAGCAGGATGTCTTATCAACAAGGTGAACTCAAATTCATTCATATTCATTCTCATTCCCTCCCTCCCTCTCTCTCTCTCTCCCTCTCTTTCTCTCTCTCTCTCTCTCTCTCTCTCTCTCTCTCTCTCTCTCTCTCTCTCTCGTCTGTAGCAGAGCTGGCAAAGAGAACCTTATCAGGGCCAGTGTAGGCAGCATTGAGAGCCACACACCTTACCTGTGAGTTTAGAATACAAAGAGGAACAAAGCCCCAGATTTTACTTATTTGAGGGCTTAACTGGGGTGCTGAGTCTGTGTATCTAGATCTAATAGACCATACAACCTGGGCCATCAGCTGCCACCAACCCATCCTGTTATCACGTGGCTTGCAGGGTGGGCCGCTAGGTGGAAAGGCTCCCAGGACAACCAGCAGAAGCACACCCTCCCCGTCCCCACCCTCTCGACCCTGCCCCAGGCCCCAACCTGCCCAGAAAGTTCATTAGCAGCAGTGATCCATGCCCAGTCCCAAGAAATTACAGTGTTTCTTCTTATAAGGGTTAAAATCTTTAGTCCTTACCCAAATCCTTCCCATCATCAACTGTTCAATGCTAAATAATATCCAATCTAAGTAATTTCTAGAATGCCAACAGATTCTAACCCCACACTAATGTTTCTCCCACTAGGCAAGAAAAAATAATCAACTGATCTTGGACATCAAGGAATCCCACTATATAAGTAATAAAAACAGGCTTTCCTTCTCTGCTGCATAAGTTACAAAATTCTTAAAATATAAGTTCAAATATATATTGAGTATAATCAGCAAGAAATAAAAGCAGGAAATTTTCAGTACTTTCCAATTGTAGGCATGTAACTCTAAAAATGATTGGATATAGCCTAGTGTGTAAACTGTTAATAAATTCTATACTTTCAGTGTGAAATCACCATGACATACCTTTGGTATAGTTTTTCAAAACATCTGTGACTCAGGAATTTATCAGGACCACTTATAAATAGTGAATATCTTACACTTAAGAGTTACTAGTAAGTCCCGCCCGGCCGGCATGGATCAGTGGTTGAGTGTCAACCTATGAACCAGGAACTCATAGTTCGATTCCTGGTCAGGACTGTGGGCCCGATCCCCAGTGTGGGGCATGCTGGAGGCAGCCTATCAATGATTCTCTCTCATCATTGATGTTTCTATCCCTCCCTCTCCCTTACTCTCTGAAATCAATAAAAATATTTTTTAAAAGAATGAAGTTCCATTTTCATGAAATCTTTTCCTAGAGCATCACCCACTCCTTCCCCTCTAAACCCAGAGAGGTTTCCTACAGGCATCATTCTTTAGCATACAGTCTTGAATTGTCTATAAACCGATGTTGATATTCTACATTTATTTGCTCAAATAAATATTTCTTTGATATAATGTGAGCAAGGTCCCCACCCTTTTGGAGCACATGTTCCAAATCCTCTGGTGGGATACCAGAGCTTGCAATGGCGAGGGCGAGCGGTGCTATATTTTTGTCTTCCCAGCTTTACTGAGATATAATTGACAACTAAGTTTGTAATGTAATTAAAGTGTATTTAAAGGTGATTTGGCCCTGACCAGTTTGGCTCAGTGGATAGAGCGTCGGCCTGCAGACCAAAGGGTCCAGGGTTCGATTCCAGTCAAGGGCATATGGTTGTGGGCATATCCCCAGTGGGGGGTTGTGCAGGAGGCAGCTGACTGATGTTCCTCTCTCTTCGATGTTTCTAACTCTCTATCCCTCTCCCTTCCTCGCTGTAAAAAATCAATAAAATATATATTTTTTAAAAAGGTGATTTGACATATTTATACATTGTGAAAGGATTCCCCCACTGAATTAATAGACACCTCCATCACCTCACATATTCACCTTAGTTTTTCTCTTCTACTCTCTTAGCAAATTTCAATTATTCAATACAGTGTTACCAACTATAGTCACCATGTTCTACAGTAGATCCACAGACCTTATTCATCTTATAACCGAAAGTTTGCAGCTTTTACCAACCTCTCCCTGTTTCCCTGACTTTCCCGGCCTTGGCAACCACTTTTCTACTCTGTTTCTATGAATTTGACTTATTATTATTATTATTCCACACGTAAGTAATACCACGCAGTATCCGTCTTTCTCTGGCTTATTTCACTTAGTGTAATGCCCTCCAGATTCACCCGTGTTATTGCAAATGTCAAAGTCTCAGCGGCTTAAACACAAAAAGTGTGCTTCCTACTCACACAGGATCCAGTGCACATACACAGCAGGGGACTCCCACGGGGTCATTCGGGCACCCAAGCCCGTCTACCTGGATGGAGGCCCTGTTGTCCCCAGGGGCTCAGGGTCGGGGGGGAGGGGGGCGCCTAGGTCCTCCCTACCGAGCCGACTGACTCAGGAAGAGTGAGAGACTCCTCCGCAGGTTTCCCGGGCCAGGGCTTATGGTAGTGACTACATCACTTCTGCACACTTTCCACTACAAACCGCGGGCCCCTGGCCACACCCGGCTCCCAGGGAGGCTGGAACGGTCTAGCTACATGCCCAAGAGGCAAAAGAAATGTGTTTTGATGAACACAGTGTTCTCGGCCACAGAGAAAGTTCTAGTATGTTTAAGAAATAAACAGTTGACATAATAGAGCAGGGCTGGGACTAGGATGGAGTGAATGAGGCTCCTACAGTACAAAATGTAAGGAGCTGCTTACACGTAGCATAAGGCAAGTATATCTTTAAATATATATATATTTCAGAATGGAAGAGAGAGGGAGAGAGACATAGAAGCATCAGTAATGAGAGAGAATCATTGATCAGCTACCTCCTGCATGCCCTTCACTGGGGCTCAAGCCCACAACCTGGGCACGTGCCCTGAATGGGAATCAAACCATGACCTCCCAGCTTATAGATCAACACTCAACCACTGAGCCATGCCAGCCGGGCTGAGGCAAGTATATCTGGAGATTTATGCCATAATTGCCCCCTTCCTTTTCTGCCCCTATCCTGGACAATTGAATACAGAAAATGGAAAAAGAGAAATATGCTGCTTTAGATACAGTTATCGGGAAAGGAGCTGGTCTTTCTAGACAGAGTTAAGCAGCAAATGCAAAGGTCCCGAGACAGTAGCAAGTTTCCTGTTTGAGAAACAGAAAGAGGTCAATGGGCCTGAGGCGCCTGCAGAAATAAGCAGACCAAGTCACACAGTCTCCCGGGCTGACGAGGCGTTGGGCTTTATGTCAGCTATAGATGAAATCCACTGCAGCATTTCAGCGGTGACAGCAAACGCTCTGACTTCTGTTTTATGACCAATGCCTCTGGTCACCCTGTGGGGAGCGGGTCACAGGGAGATCGGCTGCGGATGTGGTACAGGACGGAGATGCTGACGACCTGCTCTCCAGCATGTCCATAGGCTGAGAGAAGAGTGATTCAAGATATACTGGAGAGGGACACAGAAGTAACAAGTGCTGCCGAGAAAACAAGGAGCAAAGGTTTAAGCCACAACGTGGATATTCATGTCACACGGAGGCAGGAAAACAGAAGAGAACGTTGTGTCTCTCTATTTAACTCATGAGCTCCTTAGGGACCAGGGAGATGCTTCTTGTGTGTTCTCAACAAGAATAATTCAACAAGGTGTTTTTAAAAGAAAATAATATATATGATCAAAGCCTCAAGGCAATATACACACCATCTCCCACCTACAGAATAAGCATCAGTACAACATTCTGAAGGAAGGTTGGCAATAAGATCTGAAGTCTCACCTTTCCTTCTCGGTGGTTAAAACCACGGCTGAGTCAAAGGCCTAGACTGAAATGCTAGCTCTGCCACTTATTAGATCGGTGATCTTGGGCAAAGTACTGACTCTCCTGTACCTCAAGATTCTTCATCAAAAGGGGGAAGAAATAGAGCCTACCTTACAAGGTCATTTGAGGATGAAATGAGATCATACGTAGCTGCAAGAACTATGCGTGGTACATAGTAACTGCTCAATAAATGCAATGATTACAGTATATTAATTGTTATATCTAGGGCTGAAATGGTTCCTAAGGAAAAGATATACAAGAATGTTCATAACAGCATCATTATTAATACTGAAGAGTTAATACTGGAATGTTTAACTGTCCAACAACAGGGACATGGATTTTTAAATTTCATGGTTATCAATAACTTATGATCCAGGCATTATAAACAATATCATTAAAAGAGTTAAGATTATGTGCTTATGATGTATTGTTTTAAAGTATTCTATTTATGGGGAAGGGAAGGAAACATCTGGAAATATAAAAACCAAAATGTTATCGCTGAGTGGAATGATGATTGCTAGCTTTGTTTTCTTCATTGTGTTTTCGGTTTTCCAAATTTCCAACAATGAATTAAATGTTGGTTTGTATTCATAAAAAAAAAAAAATACTCCTCAGCTAGTGGCTTTTTTTAACCAACAACTTATGTGAGCATG
Organism: Myotis brandtii; assembly: GCF_000412655.1. Classification (NCBI taxonomy): domain Eukaryota; kingdom Metazoa; phylum Chordata; class Mammalia; order Chiroptera; family Vespertilionidae; genus Myotis; species Myotis brandtii. The sequence goes on along the minus strand of NW_005360891.1, from coordinate 3,826,087 downwards.
GTGTCAAGTCGTTACCACTTGCTTCCAAGACAAAACACCTAAATGTCTCAACAATATGGGGGTTTATTACCAAAATAACTTTCAAAACCAAATGAAAGAAAATGGAGTATGAAGGACATGAACTACTAGCCCCTAACTAGTGGATACAGCTCATCTGGTTTCTTAAACACATCCAGGTCAAAGGGAAGAAAATTCCTTCTCCAGAATCTTCCATCAGGAAAGACTCCGTGTGCATTCCCCGCCCCGTGTCCCTGGCTGGCAGCATAACCAGTGTCTTGTGTTCACACCTTTGCTCTAACGTCCTGGGAAGCCACTCCACTCCTAAGTGCTGTACTTCTCCGGCAGCGGCTTGCTAGAGTCGTGGATCAAATATGTTTATATTCAAAATCTCTAACATCCTCTCCAATTTGGTCCTCCTTATGGACGTTTGTGTAAATTAAATGTTCAATTTGAAATGATTAAATCTACATATTATGGTGTCTTTCATTGGGTAGTACAAAAAACTACACCAATAGTGGCCTTCTTAGTAGCAATAAGCTAGGTTTCTAAATGGATAAAGGAAAGATTTCTGTAATTGAAAGAGCCAGCTGCATCTAATAAATAGAATTTTTTTTACAACTTTGCCGTCACTTCCCCACTGAAAACATGTAATATCTAGACCCTTTCTTCATCTGCAAGTCAGACTGCACTGCACAACCAGCCACCAATGGGTCTGGAGAGCGCATTGTAAGTGGCCAGCTGCCATGCAGGTCAAGCTTCGGGGAAACTTTAATCCTTCTCAGGTGACGTTACTTGTATCCTACAACATCCAGTTGATCTCCTCAAATATTTTCCTTCCTCTCCTCTCTAAGCCTTCCAGAGAGTGTTTAAGTAGCACAAAGTACTGTTTTCCTACCCAATGAGCCTCAGATTACACCAGGCCGGAGCTACTGTACGCTCACTCAGTAGCTTCTCTGAAAGCTGTTAACAGAAAACATTATCAGAAGATGTCTAATAGAAGTCAGGTTTTCAGAAGGTTTGCATTTCATTCTTGTTAGCAGGAGCCAAAAAGATGTTTTGGATGTCAGTCTCCCACTACTGTTTCAGTAGCAGAAACTATTCATTGGAAGACTTCACCTCCTCCATCTGACTTGACACAAATCAAAGCATTTCATTCACTTATAGTGAAGTTGATTCACTGGCTGGCCAGACTCGGACCAACTCCTTACTCTAAAGATTGGCAATTAAAGGGAAAGAATTAAGTGCACTGTTTGCTTTTCCTATAATAACTATGTTTCATAGGAATAAAATATCTAGGGCTAAAATTAACTTTTTAAATTTATTTATTTATTTTGAGAGAGGGGGGGGGAGGGAAAGGGAGGGAGGGAGAAAAGAAGGGAGAGAAAATAATTTGTTGTTCCTCTTATTTATGTATTCATTGATTGATTCTGTATGTGTCCTGACTGGGGAATCAAACCCACAATTTTGGTGTACTGGGACCACGCCCTATCTGGCTAGGACTGAAATGATTTTTAATAAAATTTCAGCTAACACATGTGAAAGGAATAATGAAAAATTTTTTAAGATCACTATTTGCAACTCCTAATGAAAACTGATGACTCAGACAAAGATCATTCATAGAAGAAACCATTAGCTAAAAGGTTAATAGGAACCTTAAACTGGAAGGATCAGGCTGTTACCACATGAACCCTTGATCAATCTCAGCATCACTAAGAATGGCACACGGGGCCTTGTGCTTCCTGACTGGTGTAAAATGAAGCACACAGCACCACTTGCGGAAGTGTTCCAGCCAAAAAAGTGGAACCCGAATCTAATCCAACCTTCAAGGAGACCTTCACGTTTACAGATAATATGGAGGATATTAAAAATACAGAAAAAGTCAAATGATCCCCCAGAAGGGAGAAAATGGAAAAATCCAGAATATCAGACATTCTGCAAAAAACTGACCAGGGTTTTTCAGTAAGTCAATGGCATAGGAAGATGGGTGGGAAAGTCCTGATTTAGAATCAAAGAAACTTGAGGGACATATCAACCTAGCCATGTGTGGCTATTACTCGAATGCTGATTCATACACACCAGCTGTATAAAGATATTTTTGAGACAAATGATGAAGTTTGGTTACATACTAATTAAGATGTGTTACCAAGGAATAAGCATATTTGCAAGAAATATACATGGGATGAAAGGACATATCTGGGCTATGCTTTAAAATAAATATTTCATAATTGACAGGATACAGTTAAGAATCACATCAGCCACTGCATGACTTATTGGCCACCAGGAGTGGTACGATTGGCTTCCCTAACTCCACAACAAACTAACCTCAATCCACTAATGGTGCCTCTGGGAACCACCACTGTCCACTATCAAACAACATTTGGTTTTTCAAATTACTTAATCCCTTGACCCTAACAAAGTTTCTCCACTATACTGAGCTGGTGGAAGAAGGGTGACCACAAAATATCGTTCACCAGTAGAAGGAATGCTATGGATAGGACAGCTCTGACTTCTCTCACAGCATTAAACAGATATTCAGATCCTTGGGTAAATACAAGAATTCAAGTTAGTTTGCTCATTCCAACCACCCAACCTACAGCCGTTCTCTGCCACGTCTTCCCAGAACTAGCTCCCTCAAAATTCTTCTGTAAGCCTGACCCTGAAACACACATGCACACACACTTCCAAAGAAAGTGAACTTCTAAAATATCATCAAGAAGCAAAGTGTCAAAATTAGCATGAACTGTAACCAAGTATTCTCCCACCTACAAGAACTGCCCAGAGGACATAAGTCAAAGACTAGGTCTGCCTTTATTTAACTCAGATTAACGGATGGTAACCTGGGAGCCCCAGGTGCAGTCCTTCTCCATCCACTGGGCTGCCAAGTGTTTCTCATTCGAATGAAGAGTCTTCAAAGACCAATCATGGCAGTAGAAGAGCTGAGAAAACAAAACCCTGCGTTACCCCCAAAGGTCTACTTCTGTGGGGGTGACAGACATAGGATGTGTCACTTGGTGATAGGGATATTAACCCCACTCTGATTCCACTAAACTGGAACCTGGTCTTGAAACTGAAGCAGTGTGATAAACTACACATGCCAAGTTGAGGATGATATAGCACAAATTCCTCAACATTAGAAACCAGCTTTGCCTACAGCATGGAAGGTGAATAACAAGGGACGAGAGGGTTTTTTTAATCCGTCATCAGACTTTCATTACTTGAGGGGAGAGCAAACTTTAAAATAAAAATAAACTTTGGATTTTTCAAATAAAATCAGACAATTTCCACCATTCTCAAAGGGCTGAATCATTGAAAGAAATGGGTTTCTCCATTAACATTAAAGAACTTGGCAAACAATTTATTGGGAAGTATCAATTTGAACTTGTTTGGGCAACCCCGAATTTTACCAGTTGCTTAATTTTTTAGGCATGCCATTTATGGAAAACATCCTTAAAAAACAACCAACCGAACAAAAAACCCTAATGTTTTCCAAGTGGCTGTAGAAGCTGGAACCCATCCCTGGGCTAATGCAATTCCTAGCTTCAATATCTGCCTTCCAGATATTAAAAGTGAGAGGTTGGTTACATTTGCCTTTTGATGAAAAGGTCTTGTATAAAGGAGATTAGGGACCAAACCCAGAAATGCTCAGTCAGACTGAAAGCTCTCTTTATGGTTCCTTTTCCCCTCCCTCTCTGTGAGGATGTTACGATAATGATGGCATCGATCTTACTGGAGAAAGGAGAGCAGGTCTGCCACCAGAACCTACAGGGGAAAGCAAAGCAAACACAAATCCTACAGAAAGTCAGAGAACAAAGCACAAGGAAAAGAATGCAGAGTGCGCCCTCTATCGGTCTGAGCGTCCTCATTGTGGAGTGGCTGCTTGGCAAGTCGTATCCAGCAATAGGTGAGAGGCTAAGGCCCTCACTGTGGAAAAATTCCAAATGTGCTGACCCAGCAGCAAGGATCCAGCAGAAGCCCATTTGGCCAGAACCGAAGAGGGCTCAGCCTGGTTCTGACCAGTCTAAGAACTGGCAGCATGAAACATACAAGTCACACCAGTGCCGGCACCATATGGCATCAGCTGGAAGATTGCAACAGCGATTGCTAAAACTATATCATTGCTTTGTTAATGCGATAAAAATTAGACCATATGAAAAGTTTTAACAGAACCCCTTATGCTGTCTATTTTTTTTTGTACTTTCATAAACTTTTTAGGGAAATGGAGAGGAGACATTAACAGCTATTGTCTTGGAGTAAGGAGTATTAGCCAAGTAAGTATTTACTAAAATAAATCTTGAGATGGTGCTCCCAATGTGTCCTCATATTGTAAAGTATACTCATGGCAAATGGCTATAAAACCAACACACAGAACATGAACTTGGAGAACAAATTTCTGTATCAGTGTGAAGCAGCCAGTTGGCATCATGCTAATTAAGAAGGTTACCTTCTATTTCTTTAATCATTGCTTCTTAACGTGTCGAAGGAAAGAGATGAACTGTGGGCCACTTTGATAATTCAGCAAATGCTCTAGATCCTCTCTCTATATATACCCACCCCCCAAAAAACAAAAAAGCTTTTCCTCCTAATTACAGGAGACACAAAAACACTCTCCCCACCTCTGGAGTCCCCAGTGAAGAAACCTTACTCAAAACTAATGTTCCAACCAAGCTGAACTCTGTTTTATAAGTGTGCTTAATATCCTCCAGTGGGTGATGAAAATGAAAAGGTTCTGAATAAATTGTAAGGCTTTCCCAACAACTATATAAGGGGGAAAGCTACCTATAATTAGTTTCTAGGCTTTAGAGTAAATGTAAGAAATATTTAATAACTTTTCTCTAATCCTGATTGGTTATCTGATTGTATCCTGATGGCTAAAATATGTGTGTATACATAAAATACGTATATACACACACATGCATGAGTGTGCACCCACAGACACACACACATTCGTTCTGGCTATGGGAATACCAGAAATAAAAGAGGTTCCTATAATTCATATACAAGATTGATTTTAAAAATAATAATAAATTTAGTCATATTAATATGCAAATTTTATCAGATCACACTTATGGTCCTACACCTCAGTTACTCCACCCCTTCAGCCCTCTGTTACTTAATATCAGTTACATTATTAGCATAATTATGAGTTGTAGTTAGTTCTGAGGCTGAATAATAGTCTGTGGACCAAAGAACTTTGAATGGGTACAAAGGTGATTTCTTTCCTTTTTTTAAGTGAATATTTATGTTGAAAGTGTATAAGAAAAGCCAGGCAATTCAGGAGGGTTGAATTCTAGTTCTGTTTCTTTTCAATGTAACTGTTAGTTTTTATAAAATCATTTATTTCAGTGAGCAGCTCATCTTCCTAATAAATCAACCCAGTCTCAACTCTTTCAAAGGTAGTGAATTATCAGTGCTCTCCTGAAAGTCACAATACAAGAAACTACATAGCCTACTCACACCTACAGAACTTGTTCTAAAATGCATGCACGCACACACACACCTGTGACTCTCACAAGTATCTCTACATAGCTAAATTTACACTGAAGTCATAAACATAAGGACACAGACTGAATGTTCTCCTGCACTAATTGATCTATGTTATTGATATGATTACCTTTTAAGAAGATAAATACCGCTTCCTTTTATTTTCCCCTAAATGCTTATTCATATAGACAAACTATTTTGGAGCAAAAAAAAATCCATATTGACTCTTTCTCTAAAAGAAGTGTTTTTAAAATATAGGTTACCCCCCGGCCAGAGTTTACCCTACCCTGCCCCAAACTCACCTGTCATTGGAGATACTCTATCATTCAAATTATAAACAGATGTGTAGATAAAAGACTCCATAATAGAAGCCACAGGCATGAGTCTATAGGAGCTAGTGGGGGGCTGTAGAGGACAGGACATCGGGAACATCACTCACAAGGGTCATCAGAGTTAGAGCAACTCAACTGCATGTAACCATAGGCACTAACACACTGAAATCCTGAAGATTATGAAGAGAGACTACAAGATGAGGACTGGGCTGGGGATGCTTTTATACGTCAGTGTTGTTTTGTTTGTCTTGAAACTCTAAAGAAGAATACAGTAAACAGTGAGTGTATACTCATTGTCTAATCATTCATTCGAAGTGCAACTATGTCCAAAGACCTTTGACTTAAAAAATTTCTCATGAAGTCACCAAAATCATTTTAATGGGAAATAAACAAAACCTCATAGTCAATGACTTTTTGTTCAGCCACAACTTGTGGAGGAAGCATTCTTTAGACTTCGTTTAGGGGAGTTATCAAGATGAATATGCTGAATTTCTGCCAAAGAGGAACCTAAAATATAGTAATAAGATTTATGGCAAAATAACCAGACTAGAAGTGAAAATAAGAGTTCTTTAAGAGCAGCACAAAAAGTTAAGAAAACGGGAAAATTCCAGGAAGGCTTCGCAGAGGCAGTGACGTTTTAGCCACGGACTACACATGTTCAACAACATGAGAACACATGGCGTGGTTGGAAATGAAGTAATCTGGTATTGCTTAAGAGTATGTACTTCCAGGGTGGTGGAAGGTTGGAAACAGGTTGCGGTCAGATGATGGGGAACCTTGAATGCAATGTAAAAAAGGCAGTTGATATGGAGACCTGGAAGGTTTGAGGTTTATTAGAAGAGAAGTCACATGATCATGGATGAGGAAAAGTCAGTGTGGCAGCCATCACTGTAAAGGATGAAGTGAGGAAGAAGTGGATGCTGGGAGATGAAAGTCAGTGAGGGTCTGAGCTACAAAATACCTTTGGGAATGGAAAGGAAAGAGTGGATATGAACAGCATTTCTGAGGTAGACTGACTAGGACTGAATGAACCAATAAAAGAGGAAATAGGAAAGTCAAAGCCTACAGTGTGGCTTCCAGCCTTGACACATAGAAACCCCATGAATAAAAATAAGAACACAGGCAGAGGAACACGTTTGGGAGAGGGCATAAAAGATAAAGAGAAGTTGTCAAGTTTGAGTGTGCATGAAATGGAAAACATACCCATACAGGAAGGTGCATGGAATATCTATCCATATAGGAAGGTGCATAGGTTATCTATCCATATAGGAAGGTGCATGGACTATCTATCCATATGACAGTAGTTGGGAAATCAGAGGGTAATATATTCTGAAGCTCAAAAAAATCATTCATTCTAAAAAGAAAAAAAAGTTGGGACTTGAGTTGAAGGGCTCTATGTGTAAATAACAATTCAAGATATAGGGATGGGTGCAATCTCCAAAGGAAGAATAAAGAAATAGTAGTCTGTGCCTATTCCAAATGAGGGACATAAGAGAAGTGGGCAGAATGTGGAGGCAAAACTAGAACGTGGAGCCACTAGCCAAAGGAAGAGACTTTTCTGGATAGGAGTGATAAGATATCTCCCGAGGAACAAGTAACAGGACTGCAACCATGTTGGTGAAGTTGGCAATGAGGTGAGTACTGGGTATGGATGACATCAAAACAAAACAAAACAAAAACAAACAAACAAACAAAAAAAAAAAAAAACACTTTCCTGAAATGAAATGAATGAAAGAGGACTGTTAAGCAAGGGAAAAGAGAAGTGAAAAAAAGGTGGGGGGGTGGAGATTGGAAAAATCCCTGGGAAAGGAGATGAAGAATTTTAGAATTAGGGGGCAGCAGCATGCTTGAAAAAAAAGTGAGTGATACAGAAAGTCCTAGAAGAGAGAAGAATAAGGGTTGGCCTTGAAAAACTGAAAATGCTCTATTCTTTCTTACTCATTCCTTCTCCTCCTCCTCCTTCCCATCCCTTGTCTCCCATCCTGTTCTGTCAACCTGGGTGAGAGAAAGATGGAAGGAAAACAAGAACTGAGAAAGATAAGTGAAAATCCTTTTTAGTTGCAAAAACCCAATCCCTTATAGTCATACCATCCCCACCCCTCTTCTTGACACACACCCACACACCTAAATATACACACACATATATACCTGTATGCTTATATACATGCCCTATCATATAAATAGTTAGGTCTGTAATATATGCACTTTAATATTAATTTCACCCTCCATATGTATTCTAGCTAAAATATGAAAATTTATAAACATGGTTATGTAACACTATATTTACCTAAGGGTGAGCCCTTGATTGCTGCAAATCCTGAGGGAAAATAATGAATATCATGATAATTTAAAAAAAGGAACGTTTAAAACTTTATCTTCATATGAGAGCTTACCATCTCCTTTCAGCAGAGTGGTGATCAAGTGATATATCAAAAGATGTCTGTCATCTATTTCCTGGCCTTGGGAGGGGTGAGAATACTTATTTCCGGGGGAAGGAGGGAGGATGGATTAAGAGGCAGCCATTTGGGAGGAAAGAAGTAAAAAGTAGCCTGGACAATCCATAAACTGGCCAGTTAGTCTCTGACTAGATCAAGAGGTGGTTTTGCATTAAGGAATTAGAAGTGTAATTTCCAACTTGTGATTTCTGCAAATATTGGATTCCACCCAAGCTGGATTTTAAAAGCAGATACAGAAAGCCAGGATTAAATGGAGGCCTGGGAGAGCGTCACCTATTCTGAATCACTTCCAAAATTTCAGTAGCTAACTAAGGTGTTGGTTGGGGCATGGCACCTTTCTGACCCCCGTGCACTGCTAAGACACTAGCTGGAAAAACCCAGAATCATGTGGGAAGAAAAAGCAGCCCATTAACCAAAGAAAAGAAAGAACGTGTTTATGTTGCAAAGTTAAACATCGCATCAGCTTTTCTGAAGTATCTGGAACTTAAAGAAAGTAAGCATACAAAATGTATTTTGAAGCTTTTTTGTTTAAGTGCAGGTTAATATGTTCCATGTGCCATTTCATATTTTGAAAGAAGACTGTGAGGAATAAGCTATCACTCAAAGTACTTGTAAAAGCAAATATCTCCAAATTTCTTCATTCCATTTTTAAAGATGCAAATTAGTTTAGCCCTCTAAGGTGTAAGAGAAAACGAGAAAACGTGTGTTTTTTTACCAACCTCAGTTGCCAGAAACACACCACACAGTTTGTGATAAATACTTCAGTTTCAGGGAAGAAGCCAAATCTAATCTTAGGAAAATGAGATGCTCCCACACTTCAGTATGGAAAAGGCTAGGGCAGGAAGCACTTGTTACACCGCGCCCCTGACCATCAGACCACCAGGAACACCAATTACAGGTTTGGGGGCCTTGCTGCTTTTAAAGAATTTTATCAAGAAGTTCTCATAAAACCCTGGTTAAAATGTGACTGAGCATTTAAACAGAATGAGAGAGATATAAATATAAGTCACTATGTACCAGGCTCAAGAAATCCCAGGGGCCTATAATAAAGTTATGATGTGTCTATCCACCTCTCAGTAATTCAGCCTGAAATGTGGCTTACAACCACTACAAAAAAATAAAACGAATCAAATAAGCCAGTTTACCATACAAATAAAATCATGAGAGGTCCAAAGACAGAAGCAGGCAGGAGGGGTTAACAGTAGCTAATAACGACTATGCATTTGAATGGGAGGTGGGTCAGGGGGCCAATGAGGTATGACTGTTAACATATAGACAGCACAGGAGTTGTCAATCAGCTTTTCAAAACGTTGACACGTGTCTCCCCTCAAGATATTCTCAGTATTGTGTTCATGCCTAATTCATTTTCAAAATTATTGCTGCCGGGCCCTATTAGTGTTTATCAAATGCACTTTTATTTTAGAAATGTTTCCAACTAAAGGGGAAGAAAGATTACTCGGGGTTGCGTATGATGGTCCCCCCCAGAAAAAGGTTTGTCCAAAAGGGGGGAAGGTCGGCATTCTATTCTCTAAATCCTCTGGCTATATTTTGAAATAAAACATAGAGTTAAACGATATATTTGCTCTCTATTCCAGACTGGATGCAATTGATTTTAACTGACTAAATTATCTGATCTCTGCCAAGAATTTTATTTCATTAAGAAAATGATATTATAGCGCATCTGAGATCATAGAGCAGACTAAACATAATGCCAAAGAAGCTCTGAGAATGCTCCACAGTGAAGGGCTGATTATTTGCAGATGGGATATGAAAAAAAAAAAAGTATCAGATCCCAGGCATTAGCCTAACCAATCCTGGTATCACTACTGCCTACATGGCAGCACAAAGCCAAGAACATAACTGTTCTTCTGAACCACAACACCTTCTTTTTTTAAGGTACTAATCACTTTTCTTCCTGGAAAGTAATATTTAACTGCCACTATTCAAAAACACAGGGAAAAGGGGAAATGTTGGTACCACAATGGGCTCTAGCATGTCAGCTGTCACTGCGGACATGATTTGGCCTGTAGTCAGGCACTCACCAAGGAGCTCATTTAAATCCATCTCCTTGGGGGAAGCCAATTGTTTGGTATGCGCAACAATTGGTGTAGGATCAATCAGTGGACATGAGATCAATTAAAACCAGCTTAAGTTTGTGAAGAGGAACAATTCACACAACCTGAGTTAGATCTCTATTCATTCCAAGACTCTCACAATGCAATCCTTAAGCTTCCTTGCAAAGCAGAATAGCTACTATCACCCTACACTGTCTAGCCAGCCCTTTAAGTAGTTCCACTTTTAATTAAAAACACAGTACCCCCTTTGTTGGCACAGATAGTGTGGTCACTTTTAAGGACCGCAGTTATTTTAGCCAGAAACTTGGGGTTTGGGAAGGGACATCTGTTAAGAAAAAAAAGAGGTGGGGGAGGGGAGGGAAATACACTTTGATAGAATTTTATTTTTCTTTACAGCCCTCCCAATTTACATGTACTTGAAAGCATTTGAATTTTATGAAATTGAAAAGTTGGTTTGGCAAAAGTTACCACTGCAGACTTTAGGACCGGGTTGCTAAATGTCAGCACTTGGGGGGTGTGGAGGGTATGAGATTTTGCTAAAGCGGCTTTGAAATAAATAGGCTTTGCCTGGATACCTAAGAAGGCATAGCAGGACTTAGAGATGGCACCGGAGAGAAGCATGCAGTATCGCTTCTGGCCGCAGGAGTGCTGTAATGTCACTCTCCACGTTAAACTCTACAGACACAATGCGCCGGATTCTTCCCAGCTCAACCGCAACCGGGCAGACTGTGTGGATCAGAAAGACATCCCTGAATTAGCAAGTCCGCTAATAAGCAAGAACTTGGCGGAGGGTTTTCTGATATTTTTATATTTCTCAAACTCTAAGCACTTGACTTTTTCGACCCAGTAGACTGCAACTTCTGCTTCTAAGAGGGGGGAAGAAGGGGAAGCCTCTCCAAACACTGTCGACCACAGTGTAATCAAAAATTGCCAACTCAACCAAATAATACCTCGAAAGAAAACACTGGGGCAGAGAAAGGAGCCAGTGGGAGGGGCGGAGAAGAGGGAGACAGAAAGGACTTTTCCAAGACTAATATCAATATCAAACTCTCATGGCTTCTGGGAGACATTTCTCCCTAATATTTTTATACAGAAAAGTCTCTAAAAATAAGCATTTCCAAATGTCAGAGAGGAGAGAGAAAGAGCAAGAGAGAGAGAGGAGTCTCCTTGTAAACCACAGGTTTGCAGCGTCCGCTGGAGCGCAGGCTGGGGAGGCTGCACCGCACGGGTTATCTCCGCTCTGCCCTCGGCGGGGCCAGCCTCCAGCCCCGCGGGTAGGTGCGAACAGCTTAACGACTTCCTAAAGAAACTGTGAAAAATTAGGGTGCGAAAAGCTCGCTCCAAAATCTGGATGCAGGACTGGAGATTCCATAAAACGAGTTATAAACAAATCACATCACAGGTCGAGCGAGACGTTTACAGCCCAGAGGAATCAAGATCTGCTGACCTCAAGGCAACTCCTAACCGCGCCAAAGTTCAAATTGCTAGATGGCTCTGAAGGGCGGCTGCGCACCTCCCAGGAGCGGGCAGTGCAAGGTGTAGGAGGGTTGGGGAGTGGCGGGGAAGGGGGGGGGGCGCGTTAAATCCCGCAGAAGACTTTACTGCGCTTAGCAGCTCTTCCTCTAAATGCAGTTGGATTAGCTACAGCCACAGCGGGGCTGCGAGGCAGCGCTTGGCGCTCTAACTCTGCAGGAGAGCTCGCGCTCTGAGCCTTTCTGGAGGCTTCCACTCGCCTCCTCCGCAGCTCACACAAGTGATGGAGAGGGAGGGAGCGGTTGAAAAGCCGCAAGTGAATTTCATGGAGACCAGAAATCTCTCTCAGAAATAGCTGCTTCGTGGAGAGAAGTAAAGGGAGAGGGCAAAGCCCGGCCTGTCCCCAAAACATCACGGGACTAGCGAGCGCTCCCCAGAAAACCTGCTCGCCAGCCCCTGCTCAAGGCAGACAGTTCCGTGCAGCAGCTCATGCAGCCTGAGGCTCCAGAAAAAGCCATCAGGGCTGCCCTTTTCCTGGAAATGCAGGTCCTCCGCCTCGGCTTGTGCCCTCCGAGCCGCTCTCCCGCTCCCTCGGTTACACGCGCGCACACGCGCCGTTCGGCAGTGCCCAGAGCGATCTGGGGCCACGATTTGGGGCGCACGTGCGCGGGGGAAGGTAGGGCTGCAGGGGAGACGGTCAAACGGACTAAAAGGAAAAGGAGACAGAGAAGAGCAAGGAACCTGAGGGCCAAATAAGAAATGAGACCAAAGGAGAGAGGAATTCCGAGGAGACGCGCGGCGGCGAACCTGGGCAGGACCACTCCACGGGGCCCCGAGCACCCCACGGAAGCCGGGCTCCCCGCACGAGGCG
>NW_005360891.1:3812584-3813014 GCF_000412655.1 Myotis brandtii | reverse complement strand
CTCCCGCGCCACGCGCCTCGGGGGGAAAGCACCCACCTCGCTTACTGCGCCTCCATCGGCTGCCCTGGCAGTGGCTGTAATCCATGCAGTTCAGGATGATGAGGGCAAAGGAGAAGAGGCGAAACTGCATCTGGGCGGCCGGGCGGGGCAGAGGCGCCTCTCAGAGTCGGGGAACTGGAGGGCTCATCAGAGGAGAGGAGCCGGCGCTGCGGGAGGCCGCCGCCTCTGCGCGCGTCCCAACTTCAGGAGGGTAGGGCGGGGGGAGCGAACTCCTGGCCCGGCACTGGCCGCGGAGCTGCTTTACCCGAGCGCACAGCTGTCTCTGACCCGGGGCGGGAGGTGATTACAATCAGTAAATTAGCCACCTCCGCGGCACGGGAGGCCCCGACCCGGGGAAAGGGCGTGTGCGGCTCTCCAAGGAAAAGCAAGG
>NW_005360891.1:3793317-3812369 GCF_000412655.1 Myotis brandtii | reverse complement strand
GCGCGCCCGCTCTCACTCCCCGGGTCCCTGTCCAATGGGGCGGCTTCCCGAGATCTCTCCGCAGCTACTTCACAGCTCAGGTTTCTCCCTTTCTGAGCGGAGGGAGACGACACGCTCCCGCGCGGCCGAAGGGATGTGGCGAGCGCACTTTCCGACGGAGATGCAGCCGGCGGTGGCTCAGGATGCTTCTATAAGTAGGTGGTGCTGTGGTCCACGGCATCTAAGTCAGAGCTGCCTCGGAGTTCCTGGGTCCTAAAGCCAGAAAGTCTCGGGTTTCCCTGAGGTCCTAAAGCGCGCTGACAGCCTCCAGCTAGCCTAACCCCAAGCGAGCCCCCTCCGGGCTTTTCTGGAGTGGGTAGCAGGGGTGGGGCGCCCCCCTGACCTTGCTAGGCCGGGGAGCCCAGCGGGCTTCACCCCCAAGGCGTCCTCTCGGGCACTCCGCGGGCGGTCCAAACCTCAGCGCCGACCTTCCTGCAGGAGGATCTGAGCGACTAACGGCTTCTATGCTGCCGCTTCTGATGAGAGGAGAAAACACTTGAGCCGCATTCCCAAAGATACCACACCTGGGTCACTTTTTAATTGACGTTTTGGATTGATTATGGGAGCGTTTTGTACCATTTTAATTTTCTTTTCCATGCCTTCAGTTTCAGATGTTCAGAAATTGGAGACTTGAGTCAATCATATCGTAACAATAAGAATACTGTATTAGAATAGTCATGTTTATTAACTACTGCATTACTGCCTATCTATAACCATTTTTACCAACATCACTATTGCATAGCAAGACTTAGGTGCTAAGAATTCCCTTTGTGCTCGTCTGAGTTGCCTAAATCTGCGTTGCGATCACTGGTTCCATTTCCTAGATAAGGAAAGTCGGCCCCTGAGACTGGCCCATAGGGCTCAGAGTTGACAAACACATTGCAGAAACAGAGGATCTGTTTCTCTGCTCCCAGAGTGTTTGATTTTTATCACAGAATTTGGAAGCGATTGGAAACAGTTCAGCTTAGGGAGTGGGTGACACAAACACGATGACTTGATATTGCAGTGAATAGCCCTCCATCATAAATACCACTTCCCCCTACACTCACGCACATGCACACACCAAATTCATGGCATTTCTAAAGCAGATAAACCCAGGGGAGAATACAGTCTTCTCCAGATAAGCCAGCCGTGGGCAAACTACGGCCCACGGGCCGGATCCGGCCCGTTTGAAATGAATAAAACTAAAAAAAAAAGACCGTACCCTTTTATGTAATGATGTTTACTTTGAATTTATATTAGTTCACACAAACACTCCATCCATGCTTTTGTTCCGGCCCTCCGGTCCAGTTTAAGAACCCATTGTGGCCCTCGAGTCAAAAAGTTTGCCCACCCCTGAATAAGCCCTCTGTCTTCATATACAGCTTTAATAACCATTCAAGAACAGTGGTTATCAGTGTCTTTTCAAATCTTTCAGAGCAAAACTAAGCACAAGACCAAGTAGATCTAGCTCTCCCACTAACCAGCAGGGTCACTTCGGGCATTTCTCTGGCTCTCAGCTTCTTGGCGATATTTTTAGGAAATTAGACCAAGAACTCTTCCATCTCTGTTATGTTCTGGCTTACAATCAACTTTCTATTTCCATCAAGAAGTTTGATATGGAGTCTAACCAGTGTGAGGACAAACCTCATCATTGACGGGTTTTCAATGTAGAAAAATAAGTCAGCCACTGTCCTCCTTAAATTTACAGCCCACTTTCAACCTTCTGTCTTCAAAGATTACTTCCATAATTTTAATCATTTGGGTTTCCCAGTTGGCATTTTTTAAAACCAGAGATACTTTTCAATTTAGTGAACTCGCAGATCCCTTTTGGAAAGGAGAATTTTCACAGCACCGCTTCTGTTGGAGATTGGTTAATGCTCTTAATAAGATAAGAATGGGCTCTGGGAGAAAAGACGATGCCTAATTCCTTTCTTCTTGTGCTTCCCTCCTGGTCTGTCTCTGCTTTTTAAAGGATACCACTGGTCCTCAAATATCTGTCACACTTAGTTCTTGAAGTACTTAATCTCTTTGGGCCTAGTCTGTTGATAATGCAGATTTTTTTTTTCTTTTTGCCATTCACTGAATATTTTTCCTGATTTCAAGACTCCAGGAAAGATCTCACTTCTAAAAAATACAACTCTAGTGGACCCTAAATTATTAACTTTAATTCTGTATTTCTGTTTCCTTTCATTTCTAAACCCTGAATGTGTTGTTGAGGCTGAGTTCATAGTTTCTCCATCTTGGAGGCTCAATAGACTTTTTCTTCAAACTGAGTTTAGATGGCAGTTTCATTAAACTGGCTTTGTAAATAGACATGTGCCTGGTGTCTGTTTACAGAGAAGCATACAGATGAGGTGGACTTCATAACACTCATGGGTGATAGAGATGATTAGCTGAGGGCAGGGATGGGGGATGATGTTACAGATGTGAGGCAACTTGTGTACTTTACTTTTTAGACTTGTAATTCATTCATACAGCTAAAATTCAATCTCTAATTAAGGACATAGGGGGAAAAGGTTCTGCCCAGCCAGCCAGTTCTCCTCAGAAACAACCAATTATCCATGATTACCTTCCAGGTTTTGAGTATACTTCCAGAGATATGTTGGTTTATCAGAAAAATGTGTGTGTGTGTGTGTGTGTGTGTGTGTTTGTGTGTGTGTGTGTGTACACACAGTCATGTGTTGCTTAACAACAAGGATACATTCTGGGAAATGAGTCCTTCCTTAGGTGATCTCATTGTCCTACAAATATCAACTAGAATACTGTATTCACTAATATGCACCTCAATTTTTTATGCATCTGAGTTCATTCAATATCAGTTCATAAAGGACTTTCCTGTTCCACATGTTATTTCATTGTCAGTTGTATTTAGCCAGCTCCCTATTGATGGATATTTAGATGGCATTCATTCTTTTTCTGTTGTAAGCGAAGCTTCAACTAACCTTTGCACGGGTCATTTTATCTTTTCACTATAAACTCCTAAAAGTAGAAAAGTTGGATCAAACAGTTGAGTGTGTGTGTGTACATGTATATGTATTTTTAAAATTACCTTCCACAGAGGTTCTATCAAATTACTGTGTATGAAAGTGTCTGTCTCACTACAAACCAACCAACATGTTTTGGTCCTTGATACTCCTAGGCAAAAAAATGGTATCTCAGTAGTTTAAATTTTTATTTCTTTTCTTCTAAATAAATTATGTGTCTTTAATATACTTAAGCAAGTTATATTTCCTTTTCCATAAATTCTCCATGATATTGGTGACCTCTTTTTATATGTTCTTTGTCATTAATTTTTGTTTTGTAGAATACACATACATCTCTATATATGAAACCTAATATGCAAATAGACCAAACAGCGGAACAACTGAACAACTGGTCGCTATGACATGTGCTGACCACCAGGGGGCGTATGGAACATGGCAGGTGTCGGCAGCAGGCGGCAGAGCACGGAAAATGGAGGGCGACGGCCGCAGTGGGTTGGTGGAGTAGGTGAGCAGGGGTGCCAGACCAAGGTGGGGCACCAGTCACTGTATTCAGGGCAAGCCTCTGGTGGTTACTGAAAATTCTTTGCTCCCGCACTGCGGTCCCACCAGGCGCTCACACCCGCTGCCAGCGCTGGCCCCGCTCACACCCACTGCTGACACCAGAGCCACTGCTGGCACCCGCTGCCGGTGCCCAGCGCCAGCCCTAATCGCTCAGCACCATCAGCGGGTGTTAGTGGTGGCTGCTGGCCCCAATTGCCCCTGAGGACTGCTCCACGTCCCCCTGCTCCTGAGGGGCGATCAGCAGCCACTACTCGCACCTGCTGAAGGCACCGGCCTGCTCACACCTGCTGCTGGAGGCAGGCAGCAGGCAGCAGCAGGAATGGAGCTGCCAGCAGACAAGGGAGGGGAGAGGGAGGGGGGCGTGGTGGTGGGTGGGGCCAGATGGCACAGAGGATGGGCCAAGATTCACCCCTGTGCCCATAGCAGCCTTGCAGCCCACAGTGCCTTTTAAGGTGCACGAATTCATGCATTGGGCCCTAGTAGATATATATTATCTTTTGAGATTTGAATTTCATATGTTTTTCCGAGTTTATCTCACTTGCCTCTTAACCCTGCTTTTGATGTATATTACTATGTTGAAAATTATAAAATATTTTTATGTAATTAAATTTGTCAGCCTTATCTTGTATAGCTTCTATGTTTGTGTAATACTTATAAAAGCTCTTCCCCATGCCAGTCTTCCTAAATTTTCATTTGGCAATTTCCACTTACTTTTTTTAATGTTAAAAACTATAAGATATTAGTGATTTTATGGCTGTATGGCATGGCTACATTAGAATGGATTTAACATTTTCTGAATCTTTCCTAAACATTTTTGTTCACAGATTTGGTTGTCTTTGGCTCTGACTCTCATTTTCATTAGCTAATTGATTTAGAATTCTCTTATCTTTTATGTTATCAGATATTCATATTCTCTGATTTAAAGTTTCCCACATTCTTATTCGTTGTTGAAATTTGTTGATACTGTACTCACTCTTCTGGTCTAGAATTTATTCACTAATTACTTTGGAATAAATTACATCATTTTTTGCCATTGTATCATATTGATAGTATAATTTTTTTTCTGTTAAATATAAGCTGAATGTCCATTTTGTTGGTTGCATGTAATAGCCTATGTTCATTTGTCATATTTTGTATGAAATAATTAAATTCATTAACAGGAAAGATCTTCAACAAGGTCACTGACCAGTCCTTATCCAGGCCAATTTGTTGTTTTTAAAAGCCACACCATAATCACTTATTTAACATTTGAAAAATGTGTAAATATTTGACTCCTCCAAATGTTAATACTGTGCTCTGACACTCGAGAACTGGTCTGTGGGTGATGTGATAAGGCCCGTTTCTCATCTGCTCTCCATCCTCATGGACAAGGTCCAGGAGGCCCCCCTCAAAGGAAGTCCCACTCTGACCAGCTCATAAGAGAAATCTCAAGATTTGACCTCAAGTTTTAAAATTACTTCCTTTCTTTAATCTTGTGTGTTCTAAACTCTTTTGAACTACAGTAACATGTGTCATTTCCATTCTTTTTTGTGGGAGGAAGTGTTACTACACCCGGTTAATAACAAGAGATACATAAAGATTCTCAGCCATTTTAAGAACAGACTCAGTTTTCATTAATGCGAAGAGAATATCTCTTTTCACTGCAATACTGAGATGAACAATGGAATAGGGAAACCCTAAGAGCAGGAACTACCTTCCCAGCACTTTTTTCAGTACTAGTATCCAAAATAGATATGCTTCTACTAAGCCATTGGTTTGTCTTTAACTTATGGTTATAATGAATTGCCTTATTGCACAAAACAAATTCGTGGCAAATGTACAAGACAGATAGGCTTTTTACTGGTCTCATTTCCTGCTGCATTTTATGCTTCTATTCTTATTTTCCTTTTTCTATGTTTTACTCGCCTATTTTTAATGTATTCTAATTTGCAATATTATATGCATCTTTATAAGCCACTTTAACTTTAGAACAATATACAACATTCAAAAAATAATAATGCATACATTACATTCATAAAGATACAAAAGTATAAACACAGCTCAGAGAATCAGCCAGAGGGTTCTTCTAGTTGCTGAATGTGTCTACTCTATTCTTTCCAGAACTGAGGACATAACCATGGTGTGAAGTTGGTGATCCACTAGCCCCACTGGGAAATGAACCCAAGCCAAAAGTCCACTAATTACCTAGTCTTCATCAGCCCCTTCTTTTGACATTTTGAATGTCAAGAAATTAATAGTGGTTCTCTAAAGTTTGGTTATTTCCCCTCCCCGCAAACACTGTCATCTGAGTAAAGGGCCCCAGGTCCTGTTGGGGAAGGCCAGGAGAAATTCACAGTGAGGGTCCTTGCTAAAGAGACCTGACCTCCTCTTTAAGGAGCTCTGGGGATGTGAACTGGCTCAAGTCTGGGATTAGTTAAGGGCTGTGACTCTCCAGTGTGGTGACTCAAGTTACATTTCCATAAGTCAAACTTTTTCTGTTGCACAAATAAAGTAAGACTTTAGTAGGCTGCCCTTCTATTTCATTTCTAGGGGGAAAGTAAGTTATAAATACCAGTGACAATTATGTAACACAGTTCTAAATAGGCAGCATTGCTTGTATATTTGGTACCCTTCGCCTGTGTCACACTGTAGTTTTTATGATGCTTTCAGATGGTAGAAATGAGTCAACATTGGAAAGTTAAGAATAGCACTATATCAGAGTCCATATGGACCAAGATGATAATATTTTGAGGAAATCAGAAGCACCCACACCATCTATCTCAAGAGAGAGAAAGAAAGATGTGCATCAAAGATCATGAGAAGTTGATCCATAATGTCACATCAAGAAATATAGGTTTGCCCTAGCTGATTTGGCTCAAAGGATAGAGCATCGGCCTATGGACTGAAGGGTCCCAGGTTCAATTCCAGTCAAGGGTATATGCCTGGGTTGTGGGCTCGGTCCCCAGTAGGGGGCAGCCGATCAATAATTTTCTCTCAACATTGATGTTTCTATTTATATCTTCTCCCTTCCTCTCTCTGAAATCAATAAAAATATTTTTTTAAACAGGAAAGAAATACAGGTTTGCTTATCCTATTTCCAAACACTATCCACAAGCAGAGGACAATGGAAGAACGAGGCAGGAAACTGGAAGAGTGGACAATAGAAACCAGGAACCAGGAATGATGGAGCACAGACCAGGGTTTTCAGAGAGAAGGCTTCCAGTTCCTAGGAATGACCAGCTAAATTATTTGAACCAACTCTCCTGCTGGAAACCACTAAAAATGCTGATTATAATAACATTTTTTCCAATAGCCACAAGCAGCTAGTAAGATAGTAAAGAATAACAGGCCAAACAAGAACTCAGGATGATAAGTGAGCACAAAAGCTACTTTATTCTGAGGCTGTTTGACCAACATAAAAATGTGAATTTTCAATTTTTTTTTAAATATATTTTATTGATTTTTTACAGAGAGGAAGGGAGAGAGATAGAGAGTTAGAAACATCGATGAGAGAGAAACATCGATCAGCTGCCTCCTGCACATCTCCCACTGGGGATGTGCCCGCAACCCAGGTACATGCCCTTGACCGGAATCGAACCTGGGACCCTTCAGTCCGCAGGCCGACGCTCTATCCACTGAGCCAAACCGGTTTCGGCGTGAATTTTCAATTTTTTCAGGGAAGGTTAAATAGTAGCTTTAGAGTCAGGGTGGCTCAGTAGTAAAGCCGCCTTCACCACACCTTGCATCCCAGACTTTCATCACCTCGGTGGTCTAGAGACCCTCAGGCATTGAGTTGGAAAAAGCTGATCCTCTACCTCAGTGGTTCTCAACCTTGGCTGCACATTAGAATCACCTGGGAATCTTTTTAAAATCCTGATTTCTGGGCCTCATCCTCCGGAAATTCTGTTTCTTTGTTATGGGGTGGGGCCACAACATTAGTAACAAAGAAACAGAATTTCCGGAGGATGAGGCCCAGAAATCAGGATTTTAAAAAGATTCCCAGGTGATTCTAATGTGCAGCCAAGGTTGAGAACCACTGCTCTACCTGTACTGATAGTGCCCACAGGTGCTGGCAGAAGCAAATTTAAAACCTGCCTGGACTCAGTGGTTAAGTGTTGACCTCTGAACCAGGAGGTCACAGTTCAATTCCTGGTCAGGGCATATTCCTGGGTTGCAGGCTCAAGCCCCAGAATGGGGCATGCAGGAGGCACCCGATCAATGATTCTCTCTCATCATTTCTCTCTTCTTTCTCTCTCTCTCTCTCTCTCTCTCTCTCTCTCTCCCTTTCTCTCTAAAATTAATAAAATATATGTATATTTTAAAAACTGCCCAGAATAAAGTACCTTTATCCAGAAGTCATATTAGTTCTGTGAATAATTTTTCAAATATAATAAGCAGCACAAAATTAAAGATAACTAGACATATATACACAAAACAGTCTCTGTGGACAAGAAGCAATAGACAACAGATCCTTGGTATAACCAGGCAAACTACAAAACAATTATACTTTAATGTGTTTAAAGAAATAAAAAACAAGCTTGACAGTATCTTCAGGGGGTAGAATTGATAGTGAGTGGAGATAGGGGAAAAAAGGCTAAGAACAATAAAGTTCTGGGGAGAAAAGAAAGGACTCTCTGCATCCATACATGCCTATAAAATGAATAACATCCATAACTGCATTATTTCCATTGAAAAGCATTCTTAAGCCCTTCCTATGTAGCAGGTATCTGTTGTTTCTGCATGTCTATTTTCCATTCTCTCTTCCTCTCAAACAGCACTTTTATTTCCACATGCAGTGTGTCCATTTACAAGGAAGTCTCACCTTCCTCCAGACTCCAAGAGTGGTAAGGTGACCGCAGCCTGGCCAATGGAAGCATTCCATTCCCCCAGTTACTGTAATTGATTCAGCAATGGACTGTTTCCCAAGAGAAACCAATAAAAGTAGAACTTTTGCTGGAACTCCTGAGAGAACTAAAATTGCTGAGATCACTAAACAGGTAAACTAGCAGGGTGGTGACTCTCTTAAGTGCTGTGAGAAGAGAGCCTGCCTGTGACTAAAACCACCAAGGAAAGCAAAGCCAAGGAAGAGAAATAGATTCTTTGTTGTTGTTGTTAATCCTCAACTGAGGGTATTTTTTTTTTAAAAAGCTTTCTTATTTTATTTTTTTGTTAGTCCTCACCCGAGGTTTTTAGAGAAAGTGGAAGGGAGGGGAAGAAACACAGAGAGAGAAACATTGATGTGAGAGAGATACCTCGATTGGTTGCCTCCCAAACATGCCCCCACCAGGGTGGGGATTGAGCCTGCCACTGAGATACGTGCCCTTGATGGAAACTGAAGCTGGCACCCTTCAAGCCGACGCTCTATCCACTGAACCAAACTGGCTAGGGCTCACCTGAGGATATTTTCTCCATTGATTTCTTAGGGAAAGTGGAAGGAGGGGGAGAGACACAGAGAGAGAAACATTGATGTGAGAGAGACACTGACCCCCTGGCCCCCTAACCTGGGGCTGGGGGTAGAGCGGGGAGACGAGATACCTGCCCTTGACTGGAATCAACCCAAGACCCCAAGACCCCAAGACCCCAAGACCTTCTGCCCAGGGACCAAAGCTCTAACCACTGAACCCAAACTGGCCAGGGTGAGAAATAGATTCTTAAAAAAAAAATCTTTATTGTTGAAAGTATTACATACATATCCCCTTTTTTTCTCCCATTGACCCCATCCAGCCCACTCCCACCCCGTGCCCCAGGCCTTCACCACCCCACTGTCCATGTCCATGGTTATGCATATATGCATACAAGTTCTTTGTTTGATCACTTGAGAAACAGATTCTTAATGTCATCCTTCAAGTACCTAGGTTCTGAGCCTGACACTTTTCCATTTTATGAGGCAGTACATTCACTTTTTCTGCTTAAACCAGTTTGAACTGTGTTTCTGCAAACTAGAGAGTCCTGGTGTATAAAAACTGTAGTCAGTAGTGGACCCTCAACAAGAATAAACTATCTGAAAGAGGGAGAAAGGATCAGTAAAAGAAGGGGAACAGAAAGTTTAAGAGGAAATGATTAGAAAATTCAGATAGAAGACTGACCTATTACCAACCCATCCTAAAAATAATCTCCTTCTACTGAACTTCCGCTTTATCAATTACCCTTTCCCGGAACTGAAAACATTTAACCTCTTATTGTGGCTAATTTTGTACCTCTTTATCTCACCTACAAATCTGCATACCTTGAGGAGCAAGTAATCATAGGATTTCAGAGTTATCAAGTACCTGGGACAGACTTCCATTTCAAAAATTGAGGTACAGACCATATATGCTTTACCTTGGTATCCTAGATATATTCAGGAAGCAATATTAATTAATTGAAGGAATCAGTTAGTGAAATGAAAAGAGAAAAGGAAATAGGAAATAAGAGAAATGAAGAAAAAGTGAGAGATTATAAGAAAATAAAGATTATGTATTTTGGGAAAGGGTGAAGGAGAGAAATTGGAAGAGAGAAGGAAAGAATAAGCAGGTAGAAGAAATTAGGACTATTGAGCAACATGTGTGTGTGTCTCCAGTTGTGGGCTACATTATAATGTTTTTCTCTTAGACTTTTTAAAATATATGTTTATTGATTTCAGAGAGGAAGGGAGAGAGACAGATAGAAACATCAATGATGAGAGAGAACCATTGATTGGCTGTCTCCCCTACTGGGGATAGAACCTGCAACTTGGGCATGTGCCCTTGACCAGAATTGAACCCAGGACCCTTCAGTCCCCAGGCTGATGCTCTATCCACTGAGCCAAACCAGCTCAGTAGATAGAGCTCTTTTAGACTTTTGACCCTTCCAAAATTCCTCTGCTTGTGCAAATAATAACATTTATTTTTTAATATTGTGAGTGCACATCAAACACCAGAAGGAAGGCACTCTGTATGTGTTCTGGATGGCAGGGGGCATCCTGGTTTCAATGGATGGAAGGAGACTGGAAACATCCTAGACCAGCGGTTCTCAACCTGTGGGTCGCGACCCCTTTGGGGGTTGAACGACCCTTTCACAGGGGTCGCCTAAGACCATCGGAAAACACATATATAATTACATATTGTTTTTGTGATTAATCACTATGCTTTAATTATGTTCAATTTGTAACAATGAAAATATATCCTGCATATCAGATATTTACATTACGATTCATAACAGTAGCAAAATTACAGTTATGAAGTAGCAATGAAAATAATTTTATGGTTGGGGGTCACCACAACATGAGGAACTGCATTAAAGGTTCGCGGCATTATGAAGGTTGAGAACCACTGCCCTAGACAGACTGGTGATGGGCTTATGGAAAGTTCTTCTTGATCATCATGGTAGATTGCATGTGGTTTTCAATTATTCCCTCCCCCTTTCCTTTAGGGTAATTATTCATCTTACTCATTGCCATGGAGCCTGCAGTGACTTCTGTGGAACAAACACACTTCCCTGCCCCATTGACATCAGCTATGGCCATGCGATTTACTTTGGTCAATAGCATTTTTGACCTATAACATCTAAGCAGAAGCTTTAAGAACCATAGCTAGTGTCTCTAGCTCTTTTTCTTTGGATGCAAAAATGGCACGACTCTAATAAGAGCTGCTCCTTTATCCTGGATCCTGGAATAAGAAGACACGTGCAATGGAGCCACTGCTAACCCTCAGGCACCTTTGTTATTCCAAATTATTGAGATGGAGGGATCATTTATTCCCAAAGCAGAGCTGACTTGTGCATCATTAAATTGCCTTTGAAGCACGAACATCAGTTTTTTTTTTAATGTATATTTATTGATTTCAGAGAAGAAGGGAGGAGAGAGAAATTGAAACATCAATGAGAGAGAACCAGTGACCCACTGCCTCCTGCACGCCCCCTACTGGGGATCGAGCCTGCAACCTAGGCATGTGCCCTGACTGGGAATTGAACCATAGCTTCCTGGTTCATAGGTCGATGCTCAACCACTGAGCCACATTGGCCAGGCAAACATCAATTATTTTTTAAAGTAAACTCCTGAGTTACTTTGTTTCCAGGGTTATATGCTCTGAGATAAAACTGATTCAGAAAAAAAAAAATACAATGTGTGAAATATAATTTTATCTACATTTATAATTTTTTTTTTTATTTCTCAATACCTATGTAGGACCTGAAAAAGAACCACCAAAAATCGACCCATACTCGTTATTACTCATATAACTCATAGCTTCACAATGCCCAAGAATGCAATAAAAGAGAATCTCCATAAATTCTCCCAGCAGAGACTTAGATTGCTTTGCTCTCATTGCAGGAAAAATAGACTTTACTTTTAAATGTTAAAAAAAAAAATTATAAGGCTGTCTGTGTGTATAGGGAAGACCACCCCTTTCCTCACCACTACCACCATAAAAATATTTACAGACTATAAATATCTTGGTTTCAGGACCCAACTGGTCATCTGATAGTTCAGTAATAGTCTCAGTGCAGAAAGAAAAATATGTTTCTTGGTTTTAGAGGAAGGAAAAGGAAAACAACTCCAATAGTTGCATTTTTTAATTCCAAGCTACAAAGGAAATGTTTTCTTTCATGAAAAACCAGTGAAGCAAGACTCGCCTGAATTTTTATATAAAGCTTCCCCACCCCACCCTCACCCCAAAAAGCAATGGACTATAACAAGGTAACACCACCTCAGAAAAGGTGGGATTTTCACTTTATAAGGTATAAAAATGGGCAAGAGTGCTACCAGCAATCCAGTCTATATGTGAGTATGTATAGCTTTAGCCAACCTGCTACCCAGTCCTAAAAAAAAAAAAAAAAAATTAAAAAATTAAAATTACTTTTCCCCTGTATCTAAAAAAGAAAATTTCATTTTCAATCTTTCTTTTCCAATCACAGGGGGAAAAAAAGAAAGTAGGAGCTAGAGGAAAAAAAATAAGGGATGGCTTTTATAAGTCATTTGAGTTTCAGTTTCAAATGGACATTTTTCTAGTTTTTTTCCCCCCCAAAAGTCTAGATACACATAAAAAGTAATAAGAAAAATATGCTGTTCACTGCATCCTGAATCCTCATCTTTCAAACTGGACCTG
Source organism: Myotis brandtii (assembly GCF_000412655.1). Classification (NCBI taxonomy): domain Eukaryota; kingdom Metazoa; phylum Chordata; class Mammalia; order Chiroptera; family Vespertilionidae; genus Myotis; species Myotis brandtii. The sequence continues at coordinate 3,799,762 of NW_005360891.1, read as the reverse complement.
TTTGCGTGTGTCAGTGGGAGCCTGCCAGCTGTCGGAGCTGCGTCCCTGCTGGGAAGTCCTGGCGCGAGAAGATCGTGTTTCTCCTGGAAGCACCCATCGCAATTTGCTAATATTCTTAAGGTGAGAGGGCACATTCGACGGTATCCACCAGCTTGGTTTGGGAAGATGTTGACTGCTGGGTGTTCAGAAAGAGATTTTTTTTTTTTAGATTTCAAATGTTTTCTGTTTATTTGGTTTTTTTAAAAGAAATATTCATCCATCAAATGAGTGGGTTAGATTTCCTTTCCTGTTTGGGAAAGAATCCGTTCTTTTCCCCTTTTTAGTGGCAATTTATTATTGTTACAAGATTAATCACTGGCCATAAATCTCATGTATCTAAGGTACTTGGCCTGCTCTTTGCTGCATCACTGTAAAATAGTAAATCTAATATAACAGATTGTGTCATCCAGTGTATGCGTTTTTGAAAGTGGAAGCCAAATGTAAGTAAATTGAATTGGCTGACTTCTAAGAACCAGAGAGCTGTATGAGGTAGTTTGGATGGAGTGCAATCTCAGCCCACCTCCGTCCTGCTCTTCCCCCTTTCAGAAACCAAGTTAATTGCCAGGCCCTGACTGCCGAAAGGCTGGTCTTTCTTGACCACGAAGGGCCGTTATGCAGCCTAATGAAATGGAATTTGGAATCTTCCATGGCTTTTCCTCCATCTCTCTGTGCGCAGACAGTTGTATCAGCTTTGCCCTAAATGCAGCCACTTTGCAGGTATGCGTTTCCTCCGACCCTAACTGCTCCAATCAGATTCCAATCAGATTTCTCAGGGGATTTTTAGAAGAGGAGGAGGTATCCCCTTCTTCCTGTGTGCAAGCGCCCCCCCCCCTTTTTTTTAAACCAGACCATCATATGGTGCAGAGGTCACAAACTCAACCAGGTCTTTGGGATCAAGCAAGTAACATAAAGGAGGTACGTGAGTAGGAGGAGACGGTGGTGAACTACAGATTACATGTCCCATCCAGACAGGCCAGTCGCTATTAGTTCTGGGCAAATTTTTCCCCATAAGCATTTGATCTACTAAAGCCAAATCTTTTCTTTTTTTTAAGGAAAATGGTGTATCAGTCAAGATTAATCAAGAAAAGTATACAAATCTAAATTTTTATGACATATCCCAATTTTCATGTGTAGCTAACTTAAAAATGTTAAGTACATACACACATATACACACTGTTTACCAGATTAAGACTATAGGCCTTGCCTTGGTGATAGTGAGTGACATTTCTCTGGACATGTAAATGGACAAAGTTAGTCTCTAAAAATATTTACTGAAGTTATAGTCTTAACTTTTTAGGATTGTTGGACACCTTCAGCTCAGTAACTGTAGACTACTTTGTGATTTCATTTATTTATTCATTCATCCATCAAGTACTTATGGAGTGTCTACGCTAGCGGGTGGGTGTACAGAGAGAAATAAGACATGATACCTGCCGTCAAGGAGCTTACAAACTAACCAGGGAGTCTAACATATAAACTAAGTTAATATGGGTGTAGGAATTTGTTGAATGTAAAGAGACAAGCTGTCATTGGGTTGTTTTTAAAACCAGTTCTCAAAACTATGGTGCTGCTCAGTCTTCCCCCTACTCTTTCATGCCCAGCTCCTCCCACCCTTCATATCACCTATGCCAGTGGTCGGCAAAGGCTAATTAGTGCATGTGCTGCAGGACCTGGCTGTTTGCCGGCTGCTTCAGAGTCACTAAACTCCATGACTCTACCAAATTGTGCCCGTCAAGAAGTCAAGTTACACAGGCCATCTTCTCAGACATGCGTCATACATGAAAGGGCAAACATAACCTACTCCTAAGGCTTAGGAAGAGCCACACTCAAGGGGCCAAAGAGCTGCATGTGGCTCGTGAGCCGCAGTTTGCTGACCACTGACTATGCTAATTAGTGCATGTGCTGCAGGACCTGGCTGTTTGCGGGCTGCTTCAGAGTCACTAAACTCATGACTCTACCAAATTGTGCCCGTCAGGCCATCTTCTCAGACATGCGTCATACATGAAAGGGCAAACAACCTAAGTCAGAGAGAAACAGTGTTTCTTGTTGCTCCCACTTTCATCATCCTGATTTTTCCTTTATCCTTTACACCGCTCACTCCCTCACCTTAACATTCATCTCTCATATTTAGGTACAACAAAACAAAGTGCCTGGCATGACTTTTAGGCACTAGAAAGTAATGGAATGAAATCCAATTTCTCTTTTTAAAAAGTGTGTCATCCTGCCTTAAACCTTGAAATATAAATAGGTATCCAAATACACCAAGACTGAGGAATGGCATTAGACTAGAAGGGTGTTCAGATGTCTGGGAATTATTCTCTTTCTGTATAATTTGTAGCCAAGTTTGAGGGTCTCTCTACATAGTTGAAAATCAATACCCCAAGAGTTTTTACTCATAGGACAGAAACTATCACATCACCTAGAATAAATTATAAGCTATATTTAGGGAGCAGTTGGTGTTTATTAAGCATGTTTTATCTTTTAAGCACTGTGTTCAAGGATTTTGCTGTCTAATAATTTAATTTTTATAATTAGTAGGCTGTGTTACTACCTTTCCAGATGAGGAAACAGACTTGGGAAGATTGAATAATCTATGCAAAATCACACATTAGTCAGTAGCAAAGCCAGAGGGTAATTGCAAATCTGTCTGACCCTGGGCCCTTGGTCTTCCACTAAACCACACTGTTACTTTAAAGCAGACGCTCAGTAGATCCTTGCTCACCTAGTTATGACTTTACATTTACAGATCCCTTAGCTGCCACCTGTTCTTTAACCCAAAAAAGCAAAAAACAACAGAGAACAACTAACAACTTCAAATACAGTCGTATTTGACCAATTTTTCTTAACAAAACAATATGATTTCAGCCATGATCATGTCAAAGACAAGGTAAAATGCCTATGAATTGCTTTCCCTGGTAACAGTATAATCATAAGATAATAAATGATTATTCTCTTGTAACTCACTGCATGCCATGATCATGTCAAAGACAAGGTAAAATGCCTATGAATCGCTTTCCCTGGTAACAAGTACAATCATAAGATAATAAATGATTATTCTTGTAACTCACTGCATGGATAAACCAGCATCACTAAAACTGAGGATAGATGAATTTGACATCCATTTTACAAGGCATTTACTCTATCAAATTATACATGTAAAAAAGCCAATCATACATCACCTTCTCAGGTTCTTAGGTCTACATTGAAGACCACAGATTCTACAGTCAACAGGAAGGTTAAAAAGGGTCTGGTATAGACCAGGTTACCTCCCATTCACTCCCCAATTCCATAAATCCATAGTCTAGAACTCCAATGAACTAGAGTTGACATCCCTAATGAACCACTGAAGGAAGTAAGAGAATAAATCTTAGGGCTTAATTTTTAGTGTAAAAAGGTTCAGCAGGAAAAAACAAAGCAGGATGAGAGTAGAGCCTGGCCCTTTTCGCATGACTCTGAACCAGTCCCTACGTCACTCCTCCCTCAGTGTATGAACATTGATTTGAACTATTTGTAATAAATACAGCCACATCATGAGCCCTTGTCTGGTCACGCAGAGAGGGAAGAATCAGCTTTCTGCCTAGTGTGCCCACACTTGCCTTCAGACATTCTGCTTCCAAACTCTTGATCTCTGATGGTGAAAGAGACTCTAATTGAAATATTCCCCTGACCCATTTCAGAGCCCCCATCCTTTGCGTCCAGCGTTAGCCCCTCAAAATTAGAGGATGTTGATGATATTTTTCAGGTTATTTGTCCATTTACTTTTTAAAAAGCGACAGTTGTAGACCCTTGATATCTTCTGTTAATTTGGTCCCATTTTCAATGAATCTAGCAAAAATGTATGAAAATATGTAAGGTATGGATTATCTTCCAAATTTTACATACAGCTTCTCTATTTTTTGTACTCCTTTGTTCATTTCAGTTGAGGATGGAAGGATTCTATGATACCTGTGCTCATGCTACCATTTTCACCTGAAGTCTTTCACTGGGATTCTTCTATGTTTCCTTGCTTAGAAAGTCATAACCCACCCTCCAACCCTTTTTGAAATTTTGATTAAAATACCAGTTTACATCAATGGGAATTTCCTGCTGTTCAAGGAAGGCTTTTGTGCCCAGAAAAGACTATTTAGAATTACAGAAGGTTTAATATTCAATATAATGAAGTGCCCAATTTAAAACCCACATTTTCCTTAAGGTTTTAAATCCACCTAAGAGATTATTTTATTTTAACTATAAATCTAGTAAATTTTATGTAAAACAAGAACAATAATTTTCAGGAGAATCTTCAATTAATGTTTGGCCAACTAATGTAGACTGGACTCAATTCCACTTAAGCCATTTAATTTATGGACTTAATTAATTTCCCTAAGCACTTAAAACTTCATTTCAGATTAGTATATTTTATTTTAAAGAACTTCAAATGCAGCAGAGAAGCATCGAACAGACTGTCAAATCACAGCGGGAAGGCTGGGGAATGTTGGGGGGCGGGGGAGGTAAGAGATCAACCGAAGGACTTGTATGCATGCATATAAGCATAACGATGGACACGACACTAGTGGGGTGATGGCATGTGTCTGGGAGGTGGGGATTTCGGGGGGAGGTCAATAGGGAAAAAAAGGAGACATATGTACTACTATTTGTAATACTTTAAACAATAAAATAAAATTTAAAAAATAAAGAACTTCAAATGCATGATTAGGCAGGTACATAGCACTATTAAGCAAATCCTTTCTAGAATTTATACAACTCTTTTGTCTAAGAAATTGTGTGTATGTGTGTGTGTGTGTGTGTGTGTGTGTGTGTGTAGAGAAAGAGAAAGAAAATCTCAAATTCTCATAAATATTTCAATAGTCTTAAATTTTAGGCAACTTCTCTTAACAACTTTCAGCTTAAAATAATAAACTTTTATTTATCAATTAATTAATCAATCAACCTTTCAAAGTTGGCATTACAAGGTTAATCTCCCAAATTAGCTAAATTTCAAATTTTCTTCAATACAACAAGCTATTTATGTAATAGTATACACAGATTATTTTGAGTTTAACACAAAATTAGTTAAGCTCTGAATTTGTGTCCTCATCATTGAATAACATAATCAATAAAATGAACTCAAGAACTACATATCAAACTCCAGACCACCCAAGCCAAAAGTGTAGTCTTTTCCAACAGCAATGGGACACGGACAAAACCTGACCTTACAGTAGGCCACAAAAAATCCTTGATAAGTTCTACAAAATGAAATTAAACAGGAGAAGTTACATACCCAAAATATATAATAAAATGAAAAATAAAGAATAAATAGAATCATTGAGTTAGAAATTTAACAAATGGGGCTTCATCAAACTAAGAAGCTTCTTCACAGTGAGGGACACCATCAACAAAACAAAAAGACAATCTAATGAATGGGAGAAGATATTTTCAAAAGATAGATCTGATAATGGGGTTGATATCCAAAATATATAAGGAACTTATACAACTCAGTAACAAAAAATAAGCAATCAGATCAAATAATGGGCAGAGGACATGCCCAACTAATATTTGACTAGGCAGCTAAGAATACTCAAGGAGGAAAGAATAGTCTCTTTAATAAATAGTGTTGGAAAAACTGGATATTCACATGTACAAGAATAACACTGGACCACTATCTTACACCACTCACAAAAATTAAAATTTTAAATGAAATATGTGAAAGCATAAGACTCCTAGAAAAAAACATGGGGAAAAGCTACTATATGTTGTCTTGGTTACAATTCTTTTTGATTTGACATTAAAAGCAGAAGCAACAAAAGCAAAAAATAAAAAAGTGGGACTACATCAAACTAAAAAATTTTCTGCACAGCAAATGAAACAATAAAAAAATTTAAAAGGCAACCTATGGAATGGGAGAAAATATTGTAAACCATTCATCTATTCTAAGGGGTTAATATCCCAAATATATTTTTAAAATGATGCAACTCAATAGCAAAATAAATATAATAATACTTTGATGAAAACTTGGACAAATGACCTAAATAGAAGACATACAAATGGCTTACAGTTACAAATGGCCTACAGTTAAGAAAAGGTGCTCAACATCACAAATCATCAGGGAAATGCAAATCAAAACCACAATGAGATGTCACCTCACACCCATTAAAATAGCTATTATTAAAAAGACAAGAGCCCTGGCCAAGTGGCTTAGTTGATTTGAGTGTTATCCAATACACCAAAAGATTTCGGGTTAGATTTCCCCTCAGGGCACATACCTTGGTTGTGGGTTTGATCCCTGGTTAGGGTGTGTATGGGAGGCAACCAGTTGATGTCTCTCTCTCTCCCTTTCTAAGATCAATAAAAAACATATCCTTGGGTGAGGAGAAGAGAAAGAAAGAAAGAAAGAAAGAAAGAAAGAAAGAAAGAAAGAAAGAAAGAA
>NW_005360891.1:3770774-3793288 GCF_000412655.1 Myotis brandtii | reverse complement strand
AGGAAGGAAGGAAGGAAGGAAGGAAGGAAGGAAGGGGAGAAGAAGAGAGAAGAGAAGAAGAGAAAAGAAAACAAGAGAAAAGAAAACAAGAAGAGATAGTAAGTGCTGATGAGACTGGAGGAAAGGGAACCCTTGGGAACTATTGATGGGAATGTAAATTGTTTCTGCCACTATGGAAAACAGTATGAAGATTTCTCAAACAATTAAAAAACAAAAACAGACTCAGAAAGAGAGAACAAACTGATGGTTGCCGGAGGGAAGGCTATAAGAGAATGGGTGAAAAGGGTAAAGGAAAATAAGAGGTACAAACTTCCAGTTATAAAATATGTGGGGCCACAGAGATGTAATATACAACACAGGGAATATAGTCAATAATATTGTTATGACTTGGTGGCAGATGAATATTAGACTTAATGTGGTGATCACATTGTAAAGTATAAAAATGTTGAATCACAATATTGAAACTAATATACTACTGTATGCCAACTACACTTTAATAAAAAAATTAAAGACAAAAGGGTTATAAAGTAAAACAAACAAAACAGCAGAGAATTATCCACTTTTATTAATCACTATCTACAAGAGCTATCTGCACTCCCATGTACATTGCAGCATTATTCACAAGCCAAGACATGAAAACAGCCTAGTGTTAACAACAGACGAATGGATAAAGAAAATGCATACACACACACACACACACACACACACACACACAATGGCTATTATTCAGCCATAAGAAAGAAGGAAATTCTGTCATTTGCAGCAACATGGATGAATGTTGAGAGCATTATGCTAAGTGAAATAAGCAAGACAAAGAAAGACAAATACTGTATGATCTCGCTTATATTTGGAATCTAAAAAAGTCAAACTCATAAAAAGAGAGTGGTTGCCAGGGGTGGAAGGTTGATATATATATTAATCATCACATTGATTGTATACCTTAATCCTGAAAAATGTTGTATGTCAATTATATTTCAATAAGGCTGGGGGGAAATATGAAAAAAGTACCTTAGGAGGAAAAGATGGCTCCAGGTCAATATTGGGAAAGCAATTTTCCCAGAAATTTATTTGTCTCACTGGCCAGAATATTATCATTTCATGCTCCAAAGGATCTGGGATTCTATAAAGAAGAAAGAAAGGGAGACTGGTAGATGACCATTTGTTTCTGAAATAATGAGAGTTGGAAGAGGGAAAAAATTCTTGGAAAGGGTTTCATGGAGGAAGTGAAACAAGAGCTAGATGGCAAAAGTTAGATATGCAAAAGAAGACAGACAGGGTTTACTCTAGTGGCATAAACAGCATCACCAGAAGTGGAATGCAGATTTGAATGATTAGCCTCACACATGCAGAAAACAGATGAAGGTGGAGACTGCCTGGGAGCAATGGAGAAGACTGAATTGGTGGAGTGAGTTCAAGTTGTGGAGATGTTGGTCAGGAAGGCTTTGGATTTGACATGGAGCATATTAAGGATCTACTGGAAGTTTTGAAGTAAGAGGAAGAACGTATTTAAGTAACAGTTTAAGAAAGCTTTCTGTGGTTGCAGAATGTGGTATAGATTAAAGTGGAAAGAGATTGGATCTATTTGCTTATGAAGTCACTGAAAAACATTCAAGTGCTTTCACGGCAACAATTATGGCTGTTGCACAACCGAAGGTCTTAGAGTTACCCTAACACAAGTGTTTCCTGACTAATGGTTCACAAACTGGCAATCATCCATGACATGCTCACTAATCCCCCCCGAAAATGTGCCAGTCGTTCTTCAGACTTCACTAACAGTCATTGTCAGAATAACATTGTCACTATATTTTCAACATATGAGACATTCTTTACTTTGGATTGTGGCAATTGAGCTTTTGAGAAGGAAATATACATGGTGATTTTTGAAAAGCAGGCCATTTTTATTTTGGTCAATATCTTTTAAGTTAAGTGTTGATGGCATCCATGTGTGGAGAAGTGTGTGAAGACTAATTTTTATGCCAGTGTCCTTTTCAAACACTGTGCATCAAAAGCCTGGTTTAATGGCCTGCCTGACTCACTCTCCTTTCCTTCCCCCCTCCCTCCACTCCCCACCCCTGGGGCAACTCAGATTTCTGCCTCAGGCTGAAGCTTAGCCCCACCCCCAGCTTGAGGACCAATCTTCCTCCCTCCTATTAGCCAGGCAATTCTGGAACCTTAAGCAAGTAGCTCAGTGACTCAGCAACCCAGAATGAAGTCAGCCTTGCTTCTGGACATAGTTAACCTTTGAATCCCTTTTAATAACTAGGTTCTCATAGTGTTTTTCTTTGTTTAATATCCTGTTGAGATGCCCGATCCAAAGCCCATCCTTCCATACCTGAAGTCCTACCTGGGTCCCATTGGTCCTCCCAATGGCCAGTATCCGAACCCTGAGTCCCAAGCCTTCTACTCTCTACTCTCTGCCAAGCCTTCCTGATGCTTCTTCTCTTCTTGTTGACATTTCTAGCCATTGCTAGTTGTCAAATCTCCAGCAGCTCACTTGCCAGTACTTATTTCCTCCTATTTCCTATTGCTTAGAGTTGTCTGGTCTCCTGAGTCAAGTCTGTTGAACAGCTAGTAACAACCCTGATTCAGACTTGTCCTTCATTTTTATAAATGCTTACATCTCAGGACCAATCCTTCAACCTTTTGTTTGTGAAAACAATCCCCCCGCAAAAAAAAATATTAATACATATTTATTCTTCATGTTTTTTTCTTTACCCTAACATTCCAAGAAAGTAGCCAGGCCTTCGTATTTCCTCTACACAAAGAATTTGGCTGAGAAGAAGGCAGAAGCAGCTTAAAGAAGATGGTTTTTTTCATCTTTTGGAAAAACTTACTGAAGTGTTTATTTTAAAGATCCTGAATGGGTAGAACAGAGAACTGTGTTTTCTGTGAAAAGTAAGAGGAGTGTGGACCCAGGCCCATCCGAGGGGAGTACAAGTCAACTGGGAGTTGACAAGACCTCCAAGAGCTGGATGCAGGAGTTACCAAGAAACCTTGGCCCAGGAACGCCCAGTGCCTATGTTTCCCACACCCAAGTGTGGCACAGATGGGGCACAGCTGCAGAAAATGAAAGGGCTGTTCTAGCTGGAATGAAGGTGTCTCAGTGAAGAAGCAGTGTGTGGACTGGTGATAGGAGGGGAGCAGCAGAAATGAGACTGGTAATCCCTCTTGCCTACTGTGACAAGGGTTCAAAGAGGAATTCACCTTTAATTTTTTAATAATCCTAGATAACATCACTATAAATAAGACATGAACCCTGTCTTCAAAAAATATCAAGATATATATGGAAAACAAAGCAAGGTCATTTATATTATGTAAATATAGTAGTATATATAATATAGCGTAATAAAACACTATAAAATCCTATCTGTGGCATTAGAGTTGTTTAAAAAAACTTACCTCTGATTGGAAGATTCAGAAACATCTTTGTGGAGATTTAAAGAGATTGGTACCATTTACGTAAGCAAAAAACCCTCAAGTTGGGAAAGAACAAGAAGTTAAGCAACATTCAGTGGGAAGTCCATTTGGCTGGAACTTGCGATGCCTAATGTGTCATGGATGCAATAAAGTTAGAGATGAAACAGGACAGGACATTCTGTTCCGCCAACAGGGAGAACAGAGTATGCAAAGTGATCAGAATAACTGTGTTAGCAATGCGGGAGACTAATTCCAGACAGTATAGAGCCATTCCGCACTGCGTTGAGGATTTGTTAGAACATATACCCAAACGAGTGATCTTCTATCCCATTTACAACGAATAGCAGAATCAATCAACATAAAACAAAATTGGCAACTGCTAAATTATGAGATTTTCTATCTGACCTGGAAAGTTAGACTTAGTAAATACAAGGACCAACAGGGGAGGGGGGGTTCAAAAACAACTAAAAGAAGCTATAATTAGTATATCTTATATGGGGGAAAAAACATACAACTAACCAGTAAATAAAATTTCATTGTAAATTTTTCACAGGGCAAAAAAATCTCAATAAAAATAGTAAAATAAATTAATAAAATAAGAAGGAAAATGGAAATATTAGAAATGTTTAACTGTACTCTATAGAAATTGATCAAGGAATTAAGTCGATTTGGTATAATTCACTCCAGAAAAATAGTTTCTCAACCAGAATATGTCATCGGTGGGAAAATTCTGATGAAATTATTTATGCTTACGCCATGGTGTGAGAATGGAAGCACCCTGGGGCACAGCCTTTGTTTTACACACTGCTAAATCATCAGCACTTAGCACAGTAGAGGCCGCCCAATACCTTTTACATTTTATTCCATTCTGTCTACACGAAAATTATTGATTGAGTACTCACTGGGTAACCAGTCTTCATCAGGGATCCTGGATAGAGCTATGCACGAGAGGCATTGCCCTGGACCTCAGGGCTCTTACAGTGTCTCGGGGGCCACGGGGAAAGCTTGCGGGCATGCTCTGCTGTCTAGAGAAGCCCCCTAGACCCTGAGTCCACTTTCTGTTCCTCTGGATCTCAACATGTTGACGCTGAAGACTCCTTTCTCACTCATGATGAGCAATGTGGAGCAAGGTCTCATAATTTACTTGGTCTTTTCCAGATTCTTCTCTTTAAAAAAAAAAAAGAAGAAGAAGAAGAAGAAGAACTGAAATATTTTTTAAAAAAAAAACTGGCAGCATTTTCATCATTTCCCCTTCCCCTCTGGAAGTATTTATTTATTTATTTATTTATTTATTTATTTATTTAATTGATAGATTTTTATTGATTTCAGAGAGGAAGGGAGAGGGAGAGAGAGATAGAAACATCAATGATGAGAGGAATCATTGATCAGCTACCTCCTGCATGCCCCACACTGGGGATCAAGCCCGAAACCCAGGCATGTGCCCTGACCTGGAATGGAATTGTGATCTGGTTTATAGGTCGATGCTCAACCATTGAGCCACCATGGCTGGGCTCCTCTCTCGAAGTAGTTAGATGCAACTGTGTATCAAATTATTCTGATCCTCAACTTAGTAGAAGACTGGAAAGTAATGCTCTCCAACAGGTAAATTAGAATTCAGGAGTCCAGTCCAACCTCGCTAAGAATGTACATTATTGCCCCACCCCTTCAGAAATGATGATGCTGGTTGCGTATAACTTTGTATTTTGCCATTTAATAGCAATTGGATTATTTTCAGAATGAACATCAAGGTAATCCTTGTTCCATCTTCCTATATAGTTGTCAAAAATATCCTTTTCTTCATATCTACCAAATCACAGTTTCTGGACTTGAGAAATGATAAAAGTTTTTCTTTTCAAACACTCAGGATGGTTACAAAAAGGAAACCACTCCTGCCCTAGCCGGTTTGGCTCACTGGATAGAGCGTCGGCCTGGGGACTGAAGGGTCCCAGGTTCGATTCCGGTCAAGGGCATGTACCTTGGTTGCAGGCACATCCCCAGTAGGGGGTGTGCAGGAGGCTGCTGATCGATGCTTCTCTATTATCGATGTTTTCTAACTCTTTATCCCTCTCCCTTCCTCTCTGTAAAAAATCAATAAAACATATATATTAAAAAAAAAAGAAAAAGAAAAAAGAAACCACTCCTGGGCCCAGTGCTGACAAGTGTTCAACTATGTGACTGTCTCACAAAAGAGAAACTATCGCTGGGTTTGGGTTCCTCTTGGAACACCAAAGTTAAAACAGATTTTAAGTTCTACTAACAATACTCCCTGGCCATTTCAGTTCAGAGAAAGGCCCTCCTCTGTGTGGACATACTGAGCATATTTGATTTCTCAAGCCAGGATTGTAAAAAGATATTGGTCATGAAGAAAGCAAAGGAGGTCTGGACACCAGCTTTCTCTTCCCATTCTGGGTCACCAACCTCTTCCTCCCTTTGCCCTGATTTCCACATCACTCGCTCTTCCTCAAATCCCAGCTCATCCGTTTAACACATACACAGAGCACCTACATCACTAAGGCTGTTTGTTATTGAAGGGAAAACACTCTTAGTCCTTTTCTGTTCCCCTGGTCCAGGGCATCTTGCCATTGTGTGTGAGGGGTGAGGAGACGGAAGTGAGTGTGCTCCGAGCCCAGGGAGGGCTTGAGAGACAGCCTGGATGCCCATCAGGGTGCATCGGGCTGGTAGTTACAGATCCACCAGTAGTTACAGCAAAGACAGTTTAACAAGCCACGCTTCTCTATTCGCCTTCATTAGTTGCCCCATCACCATGCTTGGAGGGGCCAGAACATGCCCTTTGTGAATCCCATTTCCAAGACTCAATCCTTTCGAGCAAGACCTAAATCCCACCCAAGGTCTGACACAATAGAATTCTCACAAGCAAAACTTCTCAGGGAAAGAGCAATAAACCTGGCTCCTCCCGAAGTCTTCTCCAGCAGATGTCCTTCCCAGGCGAACAGGAGCAGGCAGCAAGAAACAAGTGAGCTCAGGTTTCGCTGGGATGTGATTACTACTGCGGGGAAAGGAGAGGGGGTAGATGGAGAGAAAATCTGACCCTACCTTGGATTTGGAAAAAAAAAAAAAAAAAGCTGGCACTTTGGCAGTCCATCCACAAGTGCTTTCTGAATGCCAAGTGCACGGTAGAACCCAGCCAGAAACAGAGACCTCCGGTGCTTTGTGATAAGCCACTGTTTCACTCGCTCTGCTTCTCAATAGTGTCAGGTGAACAGAGGCCTGTGCTGCAACCTTAGAACAGAGAGCAGCGGCTGCAAGGCAACCGAACACCCGGCTCCTCCTTGGTGCCGCACCGCCAGGCTGGGGGAGGAGGAGGCCGGCTTTCTTCTCCTTAAAGAAAGATCTTGCTACTTTGCCCTTTTTCCTAACCTTTCCTTTTCTGCTGTGTACTCCAGTCAGGTTTATCAGCCAGTGGGCCAAGTTGGACCAGCTCACGCCACGCCTTTGCCTGGTCCACTGCACCCTTGGGGGTTCCCAGGGTGAAGAGTTTGACTTCAACACCATCTGCCCTCCCTTTATATTTTGCACAGTGTCAGGGCACTGGCCTGGGAGTCAAACACACTGCACTTGGACTTGGACTGTGTGTCTTGGGCAATGTGCTTTCCCTCTCTGAAACTCAGCTTCCTCATCTGAAAAATGAGGATCAATACACCTGCCCTTCAGTGCTTTGTTAGGGATAAGACATACAATACTTACCACAGGATCTAGCACCTAGAAAGCATTTAAACAGTAGGAATTGGATGCAAGTGTGCACATAACAGGTATGCAAACACATGGAATTTAGTTTACCTGGAAGGTGCTGTCGATGCTTCCTCCCACTGATCTGCCAGGTTCAACCCAAATCTCTCCACCTCTGGAAAAATCTTGCCCAACTTTGTAGAGTTCAGTGCTTTTTGCTGTGTTCCTGAAGCAAATTGTTTGAGCAAATCCACATTGCTGAATTCTTGTGCTGTTGAATGTGGTCATTTCTTTGTCTGTCAGTCTGTCCTGCTGTCCACGGAACTCTTGGAAGGCAGAGGAAAGATTGCTCAGTGTGATGGTTACAGGCACAGCCTCTGGGTCCAGACTGCCTGCTACCAAATCCCATTCTCTTTTTGCCATTTAAGTGTGCCTTGCTGAAATGGGGAGTGATTCTAATAGTACCTACCTCCCATGGTTAGTGTAAAAGAGTGCCCAGCATGTAGAATTGTTAGTTTTATTTATTATTATCTCCCAGTGTCTGGGGGATAGCCGGTGCTTGAGGCATGGGAGTTGGAGGAACCAGAGAACCACTGAAAATAATAAGGATTCATACATTTCATGGGGGGTTAGGAGGCAACACATCATATAGTGTTTCAAGAATGGCTAAATTGGTTCCAAAAGAATTAAAAACAGGATCTTGTAGAGATATTTGCTCACATGTGTTCTTGTAGCATTATCCACAAAGGCCAATATGTCAAAGAAACGGAAATGTCCATCAATGGATAAAGAAAGTAGATATACTTACAATGGAATATTATTCAGCCTAAAAAAGAAGGAAATTCTGTCAATGCTACAACATGGATGACTCTTGAGGACATTATGCTAAGTGAAACAAGCCAGTCACAAAAGGACAAATAATATATGATTCCGCATTTATGCTATCACTACAAAACCAAAAATTTACATTTGATTGTTGAATTTGTCAACTGAATTTATGGTAATATTTATTTTAATGCCAGAGGTTTTATCTTCCAAGATTGACTATCAAAAATCTTTGCTCTGATTCCATGAAGAAGCAAACTAAAAAAAATCAAGCCATTATTCTGATTTTTAACTTATTCTGATTTTCTATTTGAAGCATCTGAAGACACTGATGTAAAACTGGCCTCATTGAACTGTTTACAAAGTTCTTTTGTGCTAATGGAGCCAACACATTAAAGGTTTCTTTTGATTATAAAAAAAATCTAATAAAAAAAAGTATAACTAAAAGGAAAAAAATAATCTATGATTCCGTTTATATGAGGTACTTCCTGTAATTGAACTCATAGAAACAGAAAGTAGAGTGGTTGCCTGGGGCTGGGGGAGGGGAAATGGGGAGTGTTCAGTGGCTATAAAATTTCAGTCACGCAGGAAGAGATAGTTCTGGAGACCTGGAATATGAACAAGGTGCATATTCAGTTGACCCTGAACAACACAGGTTTGAACTGTGCAGGTCCATTTATTTGCAGATTTTTAAAAATAAATGCCTGTACAGTTTATGATCCTCAGTTGGAAGTCTCTGGAAATGGTGGGCTACCTGTATGCACTGATTTACACCATTTTATATAGGGGACTTGAGCATCTATGGATTTGGGTATGGGGGTGTGGGGTCCTGGAAACAATCTCTCACAGCTATGAGGAACAATGTAAGTTTTGGGGGAGTAAAAAGTTATATGCAGATTTTTGACTGCATGGGGATCCGTGCCCCTAATCCCTGCATTTTTTGAGGTCAACTATAGTCAACAATATTGTACTTAAAAATTGTTAAGAAGGTAACTTTATGTAATGTGTTTTTTCACCATGATTTTAAAAATGTAGATTTAAAGCCAAATGAAGAACTAAATTGGATGCGTCAAACTCAGCACAAGCCTGTGTCTGCCTCGCTCCACCTCTGAGGTAAGCGCTGGTATACATGGGGCAGTCAAAACGACACCGAGTCAGGGTTCTTTCAGTACATATGTCTCCATGTCTGTACAAAGGCGTTTGTTTTTCTGAGCACCCACTAACATCATTTGAGAGTCGTGAGGCATTCAAATGGGAAAAGCTCTACCAAATGAATGATGTGTGAAGTGTTCATGCTTTACTCTCAATGCTCAAGAGTAGTGTGCTTTCCAAACTAGTCTTCTGCTGGATAGCTTGCTTTATTTTTCCTTGTAGGATCTATCTCCACTGGCATTCTTATTCATTGGGTTATTGGTCTGTTGCCCACTAGTAGAATATAATTCCATGAGAGTATAAACTTTGTTTTGCTCACTGTTATATTCCCAGGATCTGGAAGAGTTCCTCACACATGGTAGACGCTCAATAAACATTTGTTGAATAAATGAATGAATAAATAAATAAATCCCCTATTAGGGGAAAGACAGGGAAAAATACATAGTTCTCAGCTTGGCCAGCAAGGGTGAGGCCATACCTTGACCAAAGGTTAACTTGAATAGGAAATTGTCTTTGGAAGGGTAGAATCCCTTTATCTCTTTTCATTGCACTACTTTATCCCCTCCAGTCCTAGGATGCAGACCTCAGAGCCACTCTGCAACACAGTGAATATGAATTTAGTTAGGATTCCTTAACTAGATATGATCAGGACATACCAAATTTTAGACAATTTTAGTGGCCAGTTAATTCCAAGAATTGAACTTAGTGGCAAGCAGTCATTAGACATAGGGGGTAGGAGAGAGTGAATCACTCAGGTAGGGCCAAGGAATACTTATATCCTGAGTCATTTCAGTACAGTCGCAGATAATATCACTTGAAACTGTGCTCAGGAGCAAAGAGAGGTGCCTGAAACACACAGACTTAGAGTATTACCCAGGTATTCATTTACTCAATTAAAACTCTTCCTCTTTATTTCTTTGTAAAGCTAACCAAATGTTCTACCAAAGATGTCTGCTGGTTTGTAAGGCTTAGGACCCCGGGATTGCAAAGTCACTCTAAGGATCCTGGTGCCTTCTTTACAGGCTAATTAGGAGGCTGAAGCACACTTCCTGCATTTTAACCCGTGGAGTCCCTCTGTCTATGACCCTCAAGATGGTTTTGTTCATACTGACACTCAGTCCCCTGGAGCCAGTATTTTTATCTGCAGCATCTAATGTCATTCCTCTTTGTGGCCCAGAAAGGATTATTTTTGCATGCTTCATTTGGGATTTTTTATGAAATGCTGGGTGAGAGCTCTTTCTAGAATGATAATTGGAGACACTACCAAAGCTTTGGAGAGAGAAGATACTAATTTTTTTTTCTCTTTATTTTTCTGTGAAACAATCCCAGGGAAGAGGTTCGGGGAACTTGCTTGGGCTTATGATCCCCCTGCATCAACAAACAGCAACCCAAATTGTCAATAGCTGACTTTGCACAGAAGTTTCAAAACCAGAAACCAAAATAACTTCCAATAAGAACCTACTGACAGCAAGATTTCACGGCATTTTCCCAGTTGTGTAAGCCAGGCTCCCTTTCACCTTCCCGCCCAGGGATCATTCTATGGGGAGGGATCATTTTCCTCTTCCTGACCCAAGCCAGTGCCCCATGAATGCATCTGTAGTTTATAAGACTCCTCGGGCAGATTGGATGTGGCAGGGACTTTGGAGGGATCAGAGCAGGAGACGAGACTGGGTCGAGGCTGTGAGCTCTTTCTCTCTCTCTCTCTCTCTCTCTCTTTCTCTCTCTCTCTCTCCCAACCTCACTCTTGAGCAGGGTGGCCCGAGGAGAGCTCAGGGTCCAGGGGTTTTCACAAAGACTGAACATGTTTATACAAGGAAAATCCAGATCAAAAGCACAATCAGTTGCAGTATTCAAGGGGGAAATGGAGTCAAGGAAGGCCAGCAGGAAGCTTCCAGCTGAAGTGATTGAAAAAGGAAAAACGTTTTCTTGCAGGGTGGCAGTGGGCAGACCCACCTAAGAGCGGTGTGTAAGTGATGTTACCGTTAATGATAATAATGATGGAATAACAACAGCTACCATTTACTTATTAAGCACCTGTGATGTCCCACTGTCGCAAATTCTTTCCATACATTAACTCATTCGGGCATAATGTGATGTGTGCAACCGCCTGTACCTCCACCTCTCAGATGCTGGTTCCAAGGCTTCGAAAAATGAATAATGTGACCACGGTCACAGAGAAGAGCTAGGACTTCAGCGCAGGTTCTTCTAACCCCCATGTAGCTGTCCTCATCCCTAGGCAGCAGCCTGAGAGCTTTGGAGTGAACTCTGGGTGGAATATTCGAGTTCTAACTTGTTCCCTCCTTCCTCCAGCTACCTGTTTGTCAAGCATGCACAGAGGGAAAAGAGGTAAACCGAGGCGATTCCTGCTTTATTCCTCTCCAAGGGGCAGCTTTCTGCCCATTTCCTGGTCCTTGTAATGGGATGGCAGGTAGCAATGAGACGTCCTCAGAAGGTTGGTCATGCCACACTCGCTGCATGATATATCCACCCAAGCCTCGTTGGTTTTAATTGCTTCTTTATCTTTCCATCTAGAAGCTCCATTTTTCTGTTTCTAAAAACCTTGTAGCCCAGCTCAGCTTTTGCTGACTCCTCATGGGCCTTCCCATGCACATTGCTTCTCCAGCAGCCCACGTGGAAGCAGCTGAATGGGAAGGCTAAGGTGAAGCCAGTGAGCCCCAGGCAACGTCGCCTTGGCAGCGGCTCTCTAATTGGGCAAGGGGCAGGCAAGGGCTCCAAAGAACACAAATATTCCCATTTTTCTTTTTGGCAGAATTAATGGATAAATGCTTTAACGAAAAACAGGAATATGATGAAGAGAGGCTGGAAGAAAGGGGTAATGAGGACAAACTTCTGACTAGACAAAACCCCACATTGGAGCTCATCTTCTAGGCTGCAAAGATGACTTCAATTGTGGAGTCACCCAGACAAGAGTCTTATCTCCTATGTTCTCAGAAGTTGCTACCACATTTTCGAAGCGCCACACATTTTGGTTTTCTGTTGTGGGAACAAAAACATTTTTCCGTCCCAAAGCTAACTACAATAATGATGAAGTGGATGCTGGTAGCTACCATGTATATAAGACCCTGTGCTAAATACTTATGTAATGATGATGATGATGGTGATAAATATGAGAACTCACAATTTTATGCTTTACCATGTGCCAGAGAGTGTTCTAAGTGATTTACCTGTATGAACACATGCATTAATGCATGAGTTAACATATTAATCTTTACAGCAAAACTATGAGGTAGGTGCTATCATTAGCCCATTTTACAGATGAGGAAATGGAACTTGCTCAAGGTCATAATACTAAAAGGTGGGTATTTATCCTCCAGAAAACTAAGGTTCAGAAGGGTTTAGGAACCTACTCAAGGTGATACAGTGAGAAAGTGGTGAAGCTGAGTTTCAAACCAAATCCACTGGACTCCAAAGGATGTGCTGTTAGCCACTATGCTTCACTCCAGAATATTCTCTATAGATATAGGTACAGACACACATGTATACATATGTGCCTATGTATGTAAATACACAGATACATCCACACAACCTAGAAAAGTAAAGGTTTGATGGGGTCAGCATCCATCTTGTGTTTCTATACAAGAATTTGGGATTCATAGGTTCTAAGATAGCATTTCTATTTTTAAAGTATTTTTTATTGATTTTTAGTCATAATCTATACAAGAATTTGGGATTCATAGGTTCTAAGATAGGATTTCTTTTTTTTTAAGTATTTTTTATTGATTTTTAGTCATAAAAGAAGGGAGAGGAATAGAGAGATAGAAACACCAATGAGAGAGAAACATCAATCGGCTGCCTCCTGCACAGCTGCTACTGGGGATTGAGCCTGCAACCTGGGTATGTGCCCTGACCTGGAATTGAACCATGACCTCCTGGTTCATAGGTAGATGCTCAACCACTGAGCCACACTGGCTGGGCTAAGATAGCATTTCTTAGTGCCTTCAAAAATTTCACATCTTGGTTCACAGAAGAGGACTACATTTGAAAGTGTCTTGGGCTACATGGAAAAGGCAGATTGAGGCCCTTTTGACCCTGTCCTGCCACCTATAAGCTAAAAGGCTCAATATCTTATCAAAACTGAAACCGCCCTGTTTGGGAAGTTCCGCCTTGGAGAAATGTTCCAGGCTCGTAGGCAGGAAGGTCATGGAGAACCTACCCCATACCCTCCCCTTTTCACCTCTTCCTTTTCTCTGCTCCTTCGCCTGCTCTGCATTTCAATGTTCCCAAGGATAAAAGGATTGTTGAATAAAGTCAGGTTCACCACTAAAAACAAACAAATATGCCCACCACCTAAAAGATCACAGTTACAGCTTTCCTTTATCTTCCTTCTTCCTCCAGGAAAGCAGAACAATCGTAATTAAAATGGAAGTGATTAAACGTGAACACCATGCGCCTGGAAGACAACCAAGCTGCAGATTCTATATTTCCCCCCAATGCACAGCAGCTACCTGCCTGCCGGGTGTGAGCGCAACCTGTGACTACCGGGTCTTCCTCGGAGCCAAAGTGGTGTGAGCTGCAGCACTTGGGGCATTTCCCCCCCAAATCGAAGAAACACTGGTGCACATATAGGCGGGGACAGGCATGCCCTGGCAGAAAAGCACACTGTCCTCTCTGGATTTCAGTTTATGTTTCTAAAATTCTAACTGACTCGCAACCACAGCAGAAGGAGTTCTGCTTCATTTCTGGGTTCCACAAAGCTGGACAGCCCTAGGGCACATGGGTTGTGGAGTTCTCTGGAGCTTGGGCTTGGAGTAAGTCCATTCCCAAAGCGAACTACATACGTGAGAGAAAAGAGGACGGCTGCTGGGAGCCTACACTTCCTTGCATTTTCCCCTGGAAGCTGCACAGTGATAGATGCTGGGTAGACCGCATTGGTCCTAATGCCAGATGCACCATACATGTGTTGTCAAACTAGGATTAGTGTGTTATTTCCCCTTTAAGTAGGTTAAGCTTTTTAAAGTAGGGCTAATTAAGATTATGATTAGACAATGAATGAAAGAAGTCACAGGGCTTAATGAGGATACCATAGCTACCCCCAAATGGAAAGGATAACAAGTGTGCTTTTGTTGGTATGAGAAGAAAAGGGAACGATGGCAATAAAAGATACACAGTGCACAGCTTCATCCATGCTCCTCTGATGGAGCCGGGAGCACACTGACCACGGAGATAACACGGCCGCTGCTTTTGGAACTCATTTGTAAAAAAGACTTCCTCCCTAGGCCTATTAAATTCTCTGTGGTTACTAATCTCCAAATACTAAAATCTTACAGCTTTGCCCTCAAACATAAAGATGGGTATGCTGACACACATTTTCTGATCACAGGTTCTGGGTGTCTACTGGAGAGAGCTTAGTGGAAAATAGAAAGACGTTGGGGGGGGGGCGGCGCGGGGGGTTGGAAGCCAACTCTCTCTCAGCTGGTTCTGTTCATAACTGTTTCTCCACCTGCCCATGGCCAGGGTTTCAGCAACTCTCTCCCTGCCTCTCTCCTGGAGAAATACCAGAGACTCTTGACCAGTCTCCCTGTTCTAATTGCTCTGCCTCACTCTATCCTCCACACACCTGCCAGACGGGTGGCTCCATAGCTTGTCCCTGCTGTTCCTTGTCTGAATTCCTTCCTAGGGCACAGAAATTCCACCCTGAGGAGTACCTCCTATGAGTAATACTTGCAGATTTTCAAAGACAAGAATGTTCCAATCATTGTGGAGTGACTGGTAACACATTTGATGTCTCTCATTAGTGGATTGGTTAAATAAACTCTGATTCCTCCACATAGAAACATAGAGCTGTGGAAAAGAACGAGAGTGATCTAAATGTGCCAAATGTGCCGACATGGAACCATCAGACAAGAATGTTCCAATCATTGTGGAGTGACTGGTAACACATTTGATGTCTCTCATTAGTGGATTGGTTAAATAAACTCTGATTCCTCCACATAGTTAGAAACATAGAGCTGTGGAAAAGAACGAGAGCAATCTAAATGTGCCAAATGTGCCGACATGGAACCATTGCAAGGTACAAAGCAAGGTCTGTACAGTATGCTCCTGTGTGTGCAACAAAGGACGAAGAAAGGAGATATTTACAAATAGACTACTTCCACAAAGATACACAGAAGTTAACCATCAGAGCTGCTTCCCAGGAGAGAGGCTGTGGAACCTAGGGTCTGGGGTGCCAAAGATGCCTTTTATTGTATGTTCTTGTATGTTCTTTTAAAATCATATGTAGACATTACTTTTGGAATAAGAAACCATTTTAAAAGCAAAACAAAATCCTCCATGTAATGCAAGCACTGTATCAGCATCTAATGAAAGCACTTCATCACTTGGCCCCAACCTACTGTTGACGCCTCCTCTGTTGACTCAGGTCACACCACGCCATTTGCCACTGCTTGACCTGCTCCTGCTCTGCTCCCCGAGTGTCCACATATGCACCCCGCTGGGTCTCTGCACCTATATACTGAAGATAATCACAGCACCCATTACAGAGTTTTTTTGAGAATTCAACGAGATGAAACACAAGTGCTTATAATAGTGTCCAGCAAATAATAAGTTCTCAATAAATGCTAGTTGCTATTATTTTGTCTAATCCTAAGGCAGTTCTTCTCAATAGAAAGACCTTTGCTCCCCTCTCTGCGTGGTGAAAGACTACTTATCCCCTACGGCCTGACTCAGATGTCATCCTCACCGTCTCCTTCGCCACCTTTGAACTCTGAGCACTTTGCTCAGATCCTCTGTGTGGTGCTTTTCATATTCCGTCATGAGTAATAACATACAGGTCTGCTTCTATCCATACCTTCTAGGGCAGCGGTTCTCAACCTGTGGGTCGCGACCCCTTTGGCGGTCGAACGACCCTTTCACAGGGGTCGCCTAAGACCATCCTGCATATCAGATATTTACATTACAATTCATAACAGTAGCAACATTACAGTTATGAAGTAGCAACGAAAATAATTTTATGGTTGGGTCACAACATGAGGAACTGTATTTAAAGGGCCAGAAGGTTGAGAACCACTGGGGTATAGAAAGCAAGCACTGTGACATATATAATTGTACAGATTCTAATAGGGTGTTGCAATAATATTTAGAGAAATTACATGTAATGGAAGCTATACAAAACTGCCCAGAAGATGCAGAAATCGAAGTCCTCTTGCAGTGTCTGCTAACGGCTCCCCCACTGTGTGACACGAGGGGAACCTTCTGGGAAATAGGGATTAGCACTTGTGCCAAGATTCCTCCAAGGGTGATCTAAGCACTTCACACCATTTTGGCTGTCAGTCCTCGCTGCTCACTGCCCATCCTTCCTGCCAGGATGCTGGGCCAGCTTTTAGTACTTAGTAATATAGATTGTGAGCTAAAGCTTGGCCAATGTCTAATTTAAAAGATGGACTGTGCATTAAAAGCCCTAGAAGACCAAAAAAAAAAAGGCTTGAATAAATTATTATAAGAGGAATCTCTTGGCTGATCATCATTTTGGATTTGAGTTTCTAATATTAACACAATAGCATATTCAATTGTCCTCCATGCTCATGTGGGAAATAATATATTATTCAAAGATATAAAACATAATTTCAGACTTAAAATATCTGAGGGGAAAAGGTTTTTTTCTTTTTATATCTACTTATATATCTCTATGGATAATGTGTTATCAGCATCCTCTGGAGGTACCTGCTCAAGACTTGGGTTCTCAAGTTCGGCCCAAGGCCCAATAAATTAGAACCTCTGGCAGTGAGGACCCTAAGGTCTGCTTTTCCACAGAGGGTGCCTTGGTATCTTGAATATATTAAACTCGAGAGCCACTGGTTTATGATAACATTCAGGAAATTCAGCTTGAATAAGAAAGTACAGCAAATGTAAAGATATCATGAAACGTCAAGCTTCACCAAATCACCAAATACCCGCTGTGTGCTGTTCTTTAGGCAGGAATTCCATATCTCTGGTTTTGGTATTCACCTTATACAATGTCATGCTTGCAAAGGTGTCAGGATAAAGCAAGGTTTGGATAACTGTGGAGAACTGAAATGTGGTTAACTAGTGACTGACTCTCTTTCCCATAGGCTCCATATTGAGTTTTCCAATTCTAATTAGTCCTACACATTCCTACACCTCAAGCCTAATTAGGAATAATGGTCATAGGGAGGAAAGGGGAAAGCAACATGCTTTGTCTTGGGTCTCAAGTAATGTGGAACCCAAATAATGAGAACTGGATCAAAATTGTACTTTACCCTTCACACCCATTTGTATTGTGTGTGTGTGTGTGTGTGTGTGATTTCAGAGAGAAAGGGAGAGGGAGAGAGAGATAGAAACATCAACAATGAGAGTGAATCATTTATCGGCTGCCTCCTGCATACCCTACACTGGGGATCGAGCTGCAACCTGGGCATGTGCCCTTGACTGAGAATCAAACTGTGATCTCCTGGTTCACAGGTCGATGCTCAACTGCTGAGCTACACCTGGCCAGGCAATGTTGCATTTTTTAAAACCTTTTTTTTTTTTTAGTAGATTCAGTTGCCTTTTCAGTTCTTCTTGACATAACTCTGTAAACAGATGGCATAAAGGTAATAAGCAAAAGTAACATACTGCACTCAGTACATTCTTCTTCCCCTACAGTAGACAGGTCAGCTCAGCATGATTTGGGAGTCACTGTGCTTTATGAATGAATCTATACATTAACAGAGATTTACTACAAAGCTATAGTTTCTAGTGGGAAGAACAATTGTTTTCAAGTCAGTATCTTTATTTAAAGGTTTTTTTTGTTGTTGTTTTAATCCTCACCCAAGGGCATGTTGTTGTGTTTTTTATTAGGAAAGAGGGGAGCGGGGAGAGGGAGAGAGAAACATCAATGTGATAGAGAAACATCTATTGGTTGCTTTGGGATGATACTCCAACCAACTGAGCCACTGGCCAGGGCAAGTCAGTATCTATGTCTAAAATCCACTTAATCTTTTCTTAGGTGTACAACCTTAATGAAGCAAGTCTCTTCTCCTTTCTCAACTACAGTTCCCTTATTTGCAAGATGAGAATAAGGATTCCCACTCTCAGATTGTTGTCATAAGGATAAAAGAAATAATATTGAAAAAGCACTTAGAATATTGTCTTGTATGTAGGTATTTAATAATCATTAATTCAATCATCATATAACAAAGCATCTTATCCTATGTGTTATCAATGAACTGTGTTGCTATGGGAAATACTAAGAGCAGTACAGTTCATGCTTAAGCTGCTACTGTGATGCTTATCAACAAGATAAACACACAAACTATATTGTTATACAATTTATTTAGGTAATACAAAATATGTTATAAGGCAGTATATGATCAATTGCTAGAGTAGGGGTTTAACTAAAAAATGCAATAAATAAGAGAGAAATAACTCAGAGACCAGAAAAGCAATTTGCTAAGATCACCTTGATTATTCCTGAGGCATTTGTGAAAGAATGGCAGTTATTTTAGAAAATGGGAGTCAAAGATGTTTCATCAGAGACCTCAATAAAGAGAGTAAGCAAGAAAAGATCAGAGAGAAGGTGAAGGAGAAGCAAGTGCAAAAGCAGGAATGAGCTTGGAGTGCAAGGTCCTGCAAGAAAACCAGGCTGACTACGGTTTGAGCATGGGGAGCAGTGGCAAGAGACACAGTGAGAGTGCAGGCAGAGCAACAGGACCCTCTCATCCATCAAAAGAGAGAAGTATATTCTAAATTGTGATATATGCCCATTGGAGGATTTTTGAGCAAGAGAGTTGCATGATTATTTATTTCCTTATATCATGTGTAGACAACAGGCTATGAGGGGAAAGATAATACATATGAGACCAGTTAGGAGAGTAATGCATTGGTCTAGACGAAAATGGCTTTCGCTGTTGGAGATGAGAAATGAAACTAAAAATATAGTCATTAAAAGTAGTAAAGAGATTATGAAAAGAAATGATGAAAAATATAACAATCCGTTGGACAATATAGTAAGAGTAAAGAGAATAAAGAAGAAGAGAATTAGAGCAGAGGTGAGAAGTGGGGAGGTCAGAAAGAGATTATTATTTGAGTAGTAGAGTGCAAAGAACTGGAGTCTGGAGCCCACACACTTGAACTTGAATTCCAAGCCTATCACTTTTTACCCATATGCTTTTGGAAATTTTACTTAACCTCTGTAAGCTAGTTTCCTCATTTAGAAAAATAGGAATAATGATATCTACATCATAGAGTTGTGAGAGCCACATTAGAAAATATATCAATTTCCTGTCACATAGTAGGCCCTTCAAAAATATTTGTTCTTTCCCTAATACCTCTGATTGAACTTAAACCTTATTCATCCTCTTTTAATAACAGGAAATCCCTAAATGCCCACTATTTAGAAACATGTGTAACTTGTTCATGGAGACTTTATTATGGTGGATCAATAATCATAGTATCTTTTTGTTATTATAGTCTCTAATAATTCAAAGAGAGTTCTAAAAACTGGCCTAGCTTTATGGCATTTTTGGAGGAGATTTCCAGGCAAACAGTGTGGTATGGTCAGATCCCCTAAAGGGGAATCCCTGTGTCAACCCCTATTTACCAGATGGCTCGGTCTTCAGTCTACTGACATTGTGAACTGATAGCAGACACTTTGCGGGCGATTCTCATTGTCTGGGACACTGCATAGGGGGAGGCAGGCTTTAAGGTAATCAAGGCATAAACTCTATAGGACTTTATGGATTAAGGTCACAGCCCCTTAATGAATACATAATGACCTAAAGATGATTTCCATTTGCTCATCCAAAAGGAGAAATGTAACAACAGAAGGGAAGTGGCTTTCATTTCCATTGTGCTGTACTAAGTGACTCCAGGACTCACAGCAATTTCCTGTCGGGGCCTCGCTTTCAGTATAGCTTCTTGTTCATGCAGCATGTAGGAAAACTGAACAGGTTTCTAAGAATTAAAATGAACCCCATTAAGCAGTTGAAGATGAGATGGTAAGTCAGAGGAGTTCCTAAGTAAAAGATAGAGCTCCAGGCTTGGTCTGTCATACCACTAGGAACACTTTATGAAATACTGGACACATGCCCAAACCAAAAACTGTTGGCACAATGTTGGTATGATATGCAAAAAAAAAAAAAAAGGGTATAGGGCATGGAGGAGAAGGAAAGGTGAAAGCATATATGAAGGTGAAATCTCACAAGTTAGGAATAAAACAGGCAAGTACAGGACTTCTAAATCAATCAATAGATTTTTCATCTCCCCAAAAGACACCAATGCTCAGTTGAAAGTAGTGACTATCACAAAACTAGCATCAACAAAATCAAGAAGATTGAAATCATACCAAGCATATTCTCTGACCATGATGCCTTGAAATTAGAAATCAACTGCAAAAAGGAAGTAAAGAAACCCACAAATATATGGAAATTAAACAATATACTACTGAAAAATAACTGGGTCAAAGAAGAGATAAAAGGATAAAAGGTGGAATCAAAAGATATAGAGAGACAAATGAGAATGACAATACAACATATCAAAACCTCTGGGATGCAGCAAAAGCAATAGTAAGTGGGAGTTTATATCATTACAGGCCTATCTCAAGAAATAAGAGAAATCCCAACAACCTAACATCACATCTTAAAGAACTAGAAAAAGAAGAACAAAAGCAGCACAAAGTCAGCAGAAGAAAGGAAATAATAAAAATTAGAGCAGAATTAAATAAAATAGAGAATAAAAAGATTATACAAAAAGTCAATAAAACAAAGATCTGGTTCTTTGAAAAGATTAATAAAATTGACAAACCGCTGGCTAGACTCTCTAAGGGAAAGAGAGAAAAGACCCATATAAACAAAAACAGAAATGAGAGAGAAGTTACCACAGACATAACAGATATACAAAGGATCATACTAGAATATTATGAAAGACTATATGCCACCAAATTCAATAACCTAGAAGAAATGGATAAGTTCCTAGAAATATATAACCTTCGTAAACTAAATTATGAAGAATTGGAAAATCTAAATAGAACAATCAGCAGTGAGGAAATTGAAACAACCATCAAAAACCTCCCAAAAAACAAAAGTCCAGGACCAGATGGCTTCACCAGTGAATTCTACCAAATGTCCAAAGAAGATTTAAAACCTATGCTTCTCAAACTCTTCCAAAAAATTGAAAAATAGTTTCAATCATATTCTTCTTGATTTCTATGAAGATTTTAATAAAACGTCATAAACTTTGTTGAGCCCTTGTTCAAGTAGAACTATACTCTGCTCAGCTACCTGCATATTCAGCAGATGTGCTGTACAATTATGTTTTAGATAATTACAGTCCATTAACATATAAAAGAAAATGAAAAGCTTTTACCTGCTATATATGCTACACAGCTTGTATACAACACTGGTAAAAAGGGGAGAGTGTGATTTGCTTATTGAGACTTTCCAAATGAAAACATTGGTCACTTTTCAATTTCCTTAAAATGTGCAGAAGCACTTAATGATATTATTGACCTTATAGAAATGGAGGGATATTGCCTCCTTAGACATATGCCTGTAAGATGGATGTCATTGCTCCTAGCCATAGAAAAGATGTTAAAATGTTAGCTTGCCATAAAGTCATATTTTCAAAGTGGACAAGGAGACCATCTATCTCTAATTTGAAAATGCATGAGAGTGAGGATGGGAAAAAAAGATTACAGTAAACCAGAAATTGATATGCTATTTCTCTGGAACTGTCTGATGACCTTTGAAGAGGCCACATGGAACCTGGAAAAGGATGAATTGGCTACACATGAATTGTTTAATGTTATATGAAGATCACAACAAAATTCCTAGAGTAAAAAACAAACAAACAAAAAAACGGACTTAAAAAAAAATGACAGCTTCAAAAGTCAGGAAATGGCAGCCAAATTAAATAGGACTTTTTAATTTTTTTTTTTTTTTTACTAACACTGTAGTTTATTTGAAATTCAATTTCACAAGTTCAAATTACCTCTTTGCTTTAAAACCATTTCTTAACTTATGATGACATCCAATATGCTTAAGAGTGTGGTGTAAAAATGATGGAGAATTTAGATATGGATAACCTATTAAGTAACTTCTACCTGCAAAGGACTTGCTTGATAAGCAGCTGTTCTCCAAATCAAGTCTATAGACACCAAATGAACAAGCACTTGGGGAGAGCTAGAAACAAATTCTTATGAATCTGAAAACCCGCTGTTTCTAGTGAGTAAAATCCCAAGTAGTCAATGTTCAAGACATTTAGATCAATGTCACCACAGTGGGCTGACATCAGGAATCGGTGTGATGTGGGCTTCAGGGCAGAGCTATTTACTTTTACCACATGAAAGACAAAAGGGATGTCCTGAGGTAAAGGCCGTGGGCAGTTCAGAGAAGTATTACTGGAAAAGGAAATTGAAAGAGTCAAAATATCCTATTGTATCACGAGACAGAAAGAAACATCTCATTTTAATTATTTTT
>NW_005360891.1:3739684-3770676 GCF_000412655.1 Myotis brandtii | reverse complement strand
GATAATATTTATTTATTTATTTATTTATTTATTTATTTATTTATTTATTATGGAACTTAAAATACACACTACTAGCCTGAAATTGTTTAATATCCAATCAAGAAATAACAGGAATTAAAATAAATCATTGCATCAGAGGAAAATAATATCAAAATATTGTTAAAATTAGTCCTACTCTTACTTGCTACTCTCACTGTTAACTAGCTCTATTGCTTTGGTTTAAATAATAGCATTTATATAAAGAAAAGTAAATATTACAGAATTTAATATAATCTCAAGTAAATATTCATTTTTTATATCTTTATGTTCAAGTAAAAATGTATAAATTATTTATTGTTATACTATGTATAAGCTATGTCCCAGGCTAGGACTCTAAAAAGTTCCCCCTACTGGTAAACCTCTCCCACTCCGGCCCTGTTTCCTCACTCACCTGGTGCTCCCAGGAATACTGCAGTGAGCCTTCTCAAAGCTCCCCATCAGCAGGTCCGATTCCAGCAAACCCAATGACAACAACCAACACACGCAAAAGTGGCTCCCTTCTTCATGAACTTACAGTCCAGCAGGAAAGAAAAACAACAAATGCAATTCCCCAAAAAGTGTGTGGAGAGGTAGGACAGGGAAACACAGAGAGGACTAGAGAAAGTACAGCGGGGAGAGCCAATCCAGCCAGGGAAGGCTTTCCTGAGGACAGCTAGTTAATCCCGGAGGCCAGAAGGAAGACCATCTGCAAGCCCAGGTTTCCAGCACTGAAATAAGTTCTGTGTTGCAAATCAGTTGCCTACAAGGCAGATTCAGGCTGAATGCATTCTTTGGCCATTATAATGTTTTATATAAAAAGTCAGGCCCAGCCCTAACTGGTTTGGCTCAGCGTCGGACTGCAGACTGAAAGGTCCCAGGTTCAATTCTGGTCAAGGGCATGTACCTTGGTTGCAGGCACATCCCCAGTAGGGAGTGTGCAGGAGGCAGCTGAATCGATGTGTCTCTCTCATCGATGTTTCTAACTCTCTATCCCTCTCTCTCTCCCTTCTTCTCTGAAAAAAAAAAAAAAAAAAAAAAAGTCAGGCCAGTAGTCTTTTTTAAAAAATCAGGAGATTCTTACTTAAAAGTTGTATTTCTGGCCTCTTGAAAAATAAGAAATTTAACAACACTGGGCTTAAATACCATATTATTATAATCAGCTGGAAATGAGTAGCCACTGCCCCCTTTAAATGGCATATGCCTTTCTCAGTTCACATTGTCCCCATCATCCCCAACAGCTGCCCTCCACTGAGACTGAGTGGCACGTGCCACTTATCTGCACACAAGCTGTTCCTTGTAGTAGAAGCGTATTTCTTACCCAAATGAGAAAACAAAAGGACTGAGTGTCCGTGCACACTCAGCTTACTTGAGGTCACTTTAGGCATTTGAGTGTGTGATGTGCATCATAAGCCACTTTCAGATAAACAAAGGTCTCTTTATGTTTAAAAATTAGAGAGCATTTTTGCAGGAGAGCTGTAATACAGAGCCCATAAAGCAGCTCCCTCTCCTAACCACACCCCCTCCTCAAAGTATTTCTAAACCAAATTCCTTTCTTGATGTATTTAACCTGGCTGACCTTTGCTGAGGTGGAGGTCTCCAGCTGGAACTGCCGTTCTCCCAGCCTCATCCTGTGCTCCATTCAGCGTATGTCCCTGGAACGAGACGTAGAATTACTCTGCTCTCTTCAGGGACGCATCTCCTGGTCAGGGGGCTCCAAGTGCCTTGAATGTGTACCTTAGGATGCCAAGATAATCCAGTGAGGTGCAGGAAGAAAATGGTACAGTTCTTACCTTATAACAGGAAAGAAATGAAGATGTATAAACATTAAACCCATGGCTTAACACTAGTTATCTTCACTCCTTCCATGTGCCAGGCTATCTCGGGTCTAGGTTACCTCACACATTTTCCAACTTCAATTCATTGTGACACGCCATAGTTTGCATTTGTCAAATTGGTGACATGATTGCCCTAGGTTCCATGGCAATATAAAGGCAAAAGTTGAAGCATAATTGATGACTTAGATGACGATGTTCAAATATGCTATCTTGTGTCTTTCCAATTTAGGGGCCCACTTTCACTTTCAATAGTTCCATCTTTCTCTTTTCCTGAGGAAGTTCCCTGGTACATGCTAATGAATAGCCTCACCTCCCAGTCTTTCATTAGTTTAGAAAGACTTCCCCTAGATATACCAAACCCTCTGGAAACTATCCTGCCTCTCTGACCAGCTCTGATAAGATTCCTTTTCAAGTCCCCTCCTTCTGCTTTTAAGAAGCAAGTTATCACCAAACTATCACTTTTGCTTTGTGTTCAGCTGGAACTGAGTTGGCATCTTAGCTTCACTATATGTACTTGGTCAAGTTATTTAACCTCATACAACCTCAGTTTTCTTATTTAGAAAAATACCAATTCGCAAGGTGGTTGAGGGATTATGTGAAGTGTCTACCACTTTATATACAACAATTATTATAACAAAGAAGGATTTATCTGCTAGAGTATTCTGGTCTTTCTCTTAGTTAGCCTTGGTCATTTACCTTGTTCCCAGAATAATTTTTAAGGGGGGGGGGGAGAGAAAGAGAGAGAAATATTTTGACTGAACCCAAATAACACAGAAATACTTCCAAATATCCAGCTATGCAGCTCTTAGCTGGTTGCCCATTAAAATAAAGGGTTCAGAAGGAACCTTTTCCTTGCTGGGTAAATTCTAGAATATTAGAATTTAATAATAGAATATTAAACATTGACTTTAGTTTCCATCTACTCAACTTGCAGATTACTTCCTCGACAGCAGGATTTTTTTTTTTTTTAAAGAGTAATGAGCAATGGAATGTCTGGGGCAGATTTCGGACACAGGAGATAAACTCCGAGTTTCTAAATTTGCACATATATCAGCCTATATCTCTTTCTGATCTTCCTAGTAGAAGTACATTCCTTTGGTTTATCCTCACTTGATCTCTTCTGTTTTCCCACTGAGGACTGACCAGACTCTACTTTAGCCATCCCCTCGATAGCAGAATGAATTCTATCGTCTCTTTCGGTGGGGTGTCATTTGTCAACTGGAATAAGGGCCTCGATTGTAATGAGGAAGCCCTGAATATCGATACTGTCTATCAACGCCTCACTCTTGGCTTGTGCCTGATACCCCAGCCCAGCTAGCTAGGTGTCAGAGGTAACATTCCTCTTGGAGGTTTCAATACCCTCCATCATGACCCCTTGACTCTGCTTGATGACTTCCATTATTTGTTTCTATATTTTGAGGAAGGTGAGATTTTTAAGCTTCAAGGTGGGTGGGTCAGTGGGGGGTGAGGAAAGCAACCAATAGAATGCTGTTTAGCACTTAAAACAAAATGGATTGATTGAATGTCACTTCATTTGCTTTAATTCTTGCTATTCCACAACATACAATATCCTCAGGTTGGGCTTGCTGACTTCCTCGACCCCATTCACTCTTACCTTTAAGTGATTTTACTTTTTATTGTGAAATATGTCACCCATAAAAAATAATGTATAAAGCATACCTTCACATAAAAAACAACAACAAAAACAATTGTAAAGGTAGCACTTGACTTCTCACACACACCCATTATGAAATGATAGAACATTCATATCCCAGGAGAGCTTCACTTCCCTCCCCAGATGTAACACTATTTTAACTTTTGTGACAATCATTATTAATAGTTTTATCATTTACATATGTTGTCACTTAACACTGTAATTTAGTTTTGCCTGTCTTGGAATTTTACATTAATGGAACAATGGCTTTTATTTTGTGACTTGCTTATTTCACTCCATGTTGTCTGTGAGTCCCATCCCCATTGACATGTAGGTAGTATTAGTGGATTTTTTTTGCTGTCCAGTAGCCCATTGTATTACTTCACTGTCCAGATGCACTTTGCTCCTCTTCTGCCTCCATGTCCAGCGTTAGATACTCTCCTTTTTTCTCCTCATGTGTTCAAATCTCTCAAAATATGAATATTGTTCTTCCTGATTTTTCCTTACCAGTTTACTGTTTCTTCTCTGACTTACTAATGCAGACCTTCATTAATTAATCAAATACTCTAAGTACTTAGTACTAGGAACTTAGACAATACTACTCAACTTAATATTCAGTATAGCTCACAAGTCTTTTATTTTACCAACACTGTTGGGCCCATAACAGTGCTCAATTAGTACATGCTAATTCTTGGTTGAGAATAATAACAATAATGGTAATAGTAGTAGTAGTTCTAGCTAACATTTATTGTGTACTTACTATGTGCAAGTCAGTGTTCTAAGAGCTTTAGTAGTATTAAGTTAATTAGTCCTCACAACAATACTATGATATAGGTACCACTATGATTATCCTCCTGTTAGATGAGACAACTAAGACCAGAGAAGTGATGTAATGTGCCCAAAGTCAAACAGTAGTGAGTGTTAGAACAAAAGGAACAATAGAAACTTAAATATATTCAATTTAGTTATTCCATGCTGATTTACAAAGGTATAGTCATAGCAATAGCATTAATAGAAACAGCTATTGCCCTAGCCGGTTTGGCTCAGTGGATAGAGCGTCAGCCTGCAGACTAAGGGGTGCCAGATTCAATTCTGGTCAAGGGTACATGCCCAGGTTGTGGGCTCGATCCCCAGTGGGGGGTGTGCAAAAGGCAGCCAATCAATGGTTCTCTCTCATGATTGATGTTTCTATCTCTCTCTCCCTCTTCCTTCCTCTCTGAAATCAATAAAATAAAAAAATAGTAACAGCTATTACTTGTTGAGTACCTTTAAGAATAAATATTAAATTCAGCCAATTACATGATCTCATTCATTCTCCCAAGAATTCATTATGATAGGTACTGTATTTCCAACTTAACATCCTCCAAAAATTTCACCTTTTGCTAGTATCACTTCATCCCATCTTTTTGATACTTTTATATCTGGAGATCTTTCTATTTCTCTAAGCTCTTCTCTCTAGATACTTAAACCTGGGCCTTTCTTACAATCTAGTTCATTCTCTCTCTCTCTCTCTCTCTCTCTCTCTCTCTCTCTCTCTCTCCTCAGCAGCATGAGTGTGGATTCAACTCATCCCCAAAGCCTGTTCTGCCCCAAAGAATCCAATTGTAGGGAACCTTCAAATGAGCCTGAAGAAAACTATGCATCCTTGCAAATGACATCTGGGACACTCCACTTGGAGACTGTCTCTCCTTTTCCTTCCTCCATGGATCTGCTTATTCAGAACAGCCTTGATTCTTCCACCAGTCCCAGTGTAAACTACCGACTTCTGTGGAGAACAAGAGAGTGAAGAGAAAGAATTAAGTCCATGTCAAGAAGCAGATCAGAACTGTCTTCTCACAGACCCAGCTCTGTGTACTCAGAAATTTCAGAGATAGAAATATCTCAGTCTTCAGCAGATGCGAGCACTTTCCAACATGCTGAACCTTAGCTACAGATTAAGACCCGGTTCCAGAACCAGAAAATGAAATGTAAGAGGTGGCAGAAATACAACTGGCCAAAGAATAGCAACTGTGTGACTCAGCTGAGGTCAGCAACAACAGAGTAGCTGGGCCTCTCTTCCCGTCACCAGTCAGGCTTCTGGAAACCCTTCAAGGTGGAGCAACCAGACCTACAGTAACCTAACTTGGGACCATTCCTGGAACAGCCCATCTTGTAACTACCATTCCTGGAGTAGTTGGGCCTTGGAACAACCAGGCCTGGAACAATCAGTTCTACAGTTATGAAGAGAGATCCCTGCAGCACAATCCTGCCAGTGATTTGGAGGCCACCTTGGAAACTGCTGGGGGAAGCTATGATGCAGGACTGCAAACCCCTCTGAGTATTGTAGTACCCAGCAAACCATGGATTTAGTCCCAGGTTACTCCATGAACATACAGTGAGACGATGGGTATATTATTCAATCTCAATTTTGGCAGTGGTTTATTACCTCTCCTGGGATTTTCTATGTATCTCTGCCTTGATATGCTGCTTCTCATGCCTGTTGTTCCAATTTGGAGCAGTGGGGTGGCTATGACTGGAATCTAATCAGAGGTTTCTGTAGCCTTGCTGCTATAGACAAATGATAAAACATGTCTCTGGCTATACATAATTAGATATAATACTATTTTGGATAACTCTAGGATCTAGAATCTTAACCTCAAGAATAGAAAGTAAAAGTACAGAGATGTGTGAAAGGATTATTCCTATTTTCTGGGATTGGGAAGCTTGTTAAAAACCTCACTTCAGGTGATGGTTAAGCTATAATATGCTTCACTGATCTCGGCCCCTTTTACTAATTTGTTTATTTATCAAGTATTCATAAAAGATGTTTTGTATTTTGCTGTACATGATAATAATACCAGTTTGGCTGGTTGGTTCATAAATTTAAATACAAAAAACAACAACACCACCCACGTCTATTTTAACAAATAAAATAAAATAAAATAAAAGCAAGGAAACTGAGGGTTAAGTAACTTGCCTAAATAGCTAGTGACAGGCTGGGATTTGAACCTAAATATGTCTGACTTCACATCTATGCTCTGCCACCTCTCTGTAGATTTCACCAAGCCTTTGATATTGATACTTTTCCTTGTTAAATCACACACACACACACACACACACACACACACACACACACACACACACTGCTTCTCGTTATAGGATGTTATGGAAAATTTTTCTTTAAACTACAAAATTCAAACTTTCAACTTGCAATGATATCCAGGGAAGAGTGGTCATCACTAGTTACAGTAACAGTATTAGATGCTCCATGGACATTTTTATCCCTACTGTTCTTCTCTCTATGTAGGTCACCATAGATGACTATCTGTAGAACAGGAGAGAAAAAAATAACATGACCATTACCTCTGTTCAAGTGACTCTGGTAAGTGTCAAGACGTTCTCTTCTACCACCTGTCCTTCCGATGAGTCACTGGATCCTTGTTTCCTGAGGGTGGAAGTTACCAACTGGCTCTTCTCTTTGTTCTTTATCTTACATCCATTGCTCAGATTAGTGAAAGTTAAACACCACACAATGCTCTTAGAATCATTGGGAGAGAAATACAATTATAATCATAAATATTATTTTTATAGTTTATAATCCTATCTAATAATAGACAAGCATGGTAATTGACCGTACCTTCGCTACACCTCCCATGGGCTAATTAGCACGATATGCAAATTAACCACCAACAAAGATGGCGGCTAATTTGCATATACTGGCTGGGAGCGAAGACTGAAGACACTGTAGAAGGAAGCCAAGCAACGGAGCCGAGGTAGCGGAGACGGGCGGGAGAGAAGCGGCAGAGACAGGAGCAAAGCCCTATTCTTGCAGGAATCCTCCTGCAACGGGCCTGTAGTATCTATATAAAACCCTAATATGCAAATCGACCAAACAGCAGAGCAACTGGTGGAACAATTGGCCTCTATGAAGCACACTAACCACCAGGGGGCAGATGCTCAATGCAGGAGCTGCCCCGAGCTCGCAGGTCCTGACCAGCAGTGGTGGCAGGGGGTGGGGCTGGTAAGCGGGCAGCGCCAGGCCAGCCAAGGCGGGTGCAAGCCGGGGCCCTGATCACCCTGCCTCTTGCCCCACAGATCGTCCCTGATCGCCAGCCAGGCCTAGGGACCCTACCCATGCACGAATTTCTTGCACTGGGCCTCTAGTAGTTTAAATAATAGTTAAAACTTTATACTTTTAGTAAAAAGTACCATATGTCACTTAATCTTGGTCTCCTAAATGGTATTTAACTACAAAGCAATTTATAAACTGAAATTGTAGAGGTGCCCCTTGAGAAGTTACTTTCTGAATCAGCCACAGAGGCATTTAGAAAGTTAGTATGCACAGAAATTACCAGGAGATGGTACAAATTCTAAAATCCAGAGGTGTAGATGCATTTTTTATTTTAATTTACAAGCAATAAAATTCACTCTTTTCAGCATACAGTTCCATGAGTTTTGACAAATGCAGACTTGTGTAACAATCACATCACCACAAACAAAATGCAAAACAGTTCCATTGAACTACTCCCAGTCCCCCAAATACCTTGGGTTATCCCTTTAGAGTCATACTTTCCCCCTAGCCTTACTGCCTGGCTACCACTGATCTGTACTCTTTCCCTATAGTTTTGCTTTTTCCAGAACATCATATAAATGGGATCACATATTATATAGACTTTGAATCCAGCTTCTTTCACTTAGCATAATGCATTTGAGATTAATCCATGTTGTTGCATGAATCAATAGTTCACTCCTTTTTATTGATGCACAATATTCCATTATATGAATATTTGTTTATCAAATTCCCCAGTTGAGGGACATTGGATTATTGACAGGTTTTGGTAATTATGAATAAAACTGTTATAATATTCACATACAGGTTTTTATATAACATCGGTTTTTATTTCACTTAAATGCCTATAAGTGGGATTGCAGACTTGTAATTTAAGTGTATGCTTTTCAGTAAAAAACAACACACCTGCAAAACTGTTTTCCCAAGTACCAGTTTGCATTCTCACCAGCTTAGTAGAAAAGTTTCAGCTGCTCAATACCTTTTTGCACTTGTGCAACAGTGTTTGATTTTAGCCGTTAGAATCTATGAGTAGTGGTATTACATTGTAGTTTTAATTTGTATAATCCTAATGATCAATGATGTTGAGCATATTTTTTATGTACATACTTACTATCTGCATACCTCCTTTGGTAAACTCTAGTATCTGTTCAAATTTTTGGTCCATTTTTAAATTGGATTATTTTCTTATTTTTGAATTTTCATTATATATCTGTATCCAAGGTCTTTGTCAGATATGGGGTTTCCAAATATTTTCTCTAAGTCAATGGTTTGTGTTTTAATTTTATCAGTGTCATTTGCAGAGTAAAAATGTTTTTTGAAGTCCAATTTGTCAATAGTTTTCTTTTATAAATTGTGATTTTGATGTTGTATTTAAGAATTCCTGCCCTAATTCAAGGTAACAATGATT
Source organism: Myotis brandtii (assembly GCF_000412655.1). Lineage (NCBI taxonomy): Eukaryota > Metazoa > Chordata > Mammalia > Chiroptera > Vespertilionidae > Myotis > Myotis brandtii. The sequence continues at coordinate 3,761,713 of NW_005360891.1, read as the reverse complement.
TTCTCATTTTCTAGTTTTACCATTTACATTTATGTCTATGATAAAGTTGGTATAAGGTATGGATTATAGGTCCAGATGCATTATTTTTGCATATTTCAATTGTTACAGCAAGATTTATTGAAAAGACTACATTTTTCATTGAATTGTCTTCATACATTTGGCAAAAATCAATTTACCATATATGTATGGGCCTATTTCTGGACTCTGTATTCTGTTCCGCTGATCTATGTACCTGTTTTTTCATAAATACCACACTCTCTGATTACTGTACCTTTAAAATAAGCCTCAAAATCAGGTAGTGTTAGTTCTCCAATTTTGTTTTTTCCAAATGTTGGCGATTCTAGCTCCTTTTTTTCATATACATTTTAGAATCAGCATGTCAATATCTATAAAATATCCTATTAAAATTTAGATAGAAAATGCATTAATCTATAAGTCCATTTGGGAAGAATTAATGTCTTAGTAAGATTGAATTTTCCAATCCATACACAATATATATCTTTATTGATTTGGATTATCTTTGACTTCTTTCATCAAAAAATTGTAGTTTGCAGCATATAGATACTGCATATATTTTGCTAGATTTAAACCTAAACGTTTTTGTTTTTAATGTTGTAAATAGTAGCTTTAAATTTTTTCCATGTTCAATTGTTCATTGCTAATAAATATGAATAATTTTTTGGCATATTTATCATGTATCCTATAACCTTAATTCATTTAAATAGACAGTTTTCTTCATTTCTAATTTGTATGCATTTTATTTATTTTTTCTTATTTTATTGCACTGGCAAGAACTCCACAACGTTTAATAGGATTGATGAGAGCAGACATCCTTACTTGTTGCTAACCTTAGGGGGCAAGCATTAAGTCTTTTGCTACTATGATGTTAGCTGTAGTATTTTTTTATATGCCCTTTATCAAGTTAAGAAAGTTTCCTTCCATTTCTAATTTGCTGTTACTTTTTATCAGGAATAGTTCTTGAATTTCTACAAGCCCTTTTTTTTACATCTATTAAGAGGATCATGGAGTTTTTCCTCTTTAGTCTGTCAATATTGTAAATTATATTGATTCACTAGGGGCCCAGTGCATGAATTCGTGCACCTCAAAAGGAACTGTGGGCTGCGAGGCTACAGTGGGCCCAGGGGCGGGTCTCGCCTCATCCTCTGAGCTCCCTCCTGGCTCCAGTCCCTTGTCTGCCGGCATCCCCGCTCCTGCCCCAGCCGCTCCAATGCGCTGATGGTGCTGAGCGATTGGGGCCAGCACCAAAAGCGGGTGTGAGCAGGGCCAGCACCATCAGTGGGTGCGAGTGGAGGCTGGTGCCCTAATCGCCCCTTAGGAGTAGGGGGAGATAGAGAAGCCCTCAGGGGCAATCAGGGCTGGCAGCTGCCTTGCACCCGCTGACGGCGCCAAGCGATTGGGACTGGAACCAGGCGCCATCTGCGGGTGCGAGCAGGGCCAGCACTGGCAGTGGACACAAGCAGTGGCTCCAGTGCAGGCAGCAGGTGAGAGCAGAGCTGTCGCTGATCGCCCCTCAGGAGCAGGGGGAGGTGGAGAAGCCTTAAGGGGTGATCAGGGCCAGCAGCTGCCGCTCTCACCCGCTGACAGTGCTGAGTGATCAAGGCCAGCACCAGGCACCGGCAGCAGGTGGGAGCGGTGGCTCTAGTGCCAGGAACGGGTGTGAGCGGGGCCTGCGCAGGCAGCAGGTTTGAGCGCTGGGCGGGACAGTGGTACACGGGAGCAAAGAATTTTCAGTAACCACTAGAGGCTTGCCCGATGACAGCAACTGGTGACCCACCTTGGTCTGGCACCCCCGCTCACCTGCTCCACCATCCCACTGCAGCCAACACCCACCAGGTTCCATGTGCGCCCCCTGGTGGTCAGCGCACATCATAGCAACTGGTTGTTCGATTGTTCTGCCGTTCGGTCTATTTGTATATTAGCCTTTTATTATATAGGATTATTGCATTTCCAACCAGCCCTACATTCCTGGGATAAGCCCCATTTGGTCATGATGTATTATTCTTTTATATGTTGCTGCATTTGATAATGTACCATTGAGGATTTTTGTTATCATGTTCATGAGATGTATTGGTCTGTTGGGTTATCTTCTTATCCTTGTCTAGTTTTGGTATTAGAATAATGCTGAGATCATTAAAAAAAAAGTTGGGAAGTGTTTCTTCCTCTTCTTTCTTCTGAAACAATTTGTGTGGAATTCATATTACTTCTTCCTTAATGTTTTATATAATTTGCTAATGGTACAAGTTTTCTTTGTTGGAAAGCATTTAACATATAAGTTCAATTTCTTTAATAGATATAGGACAGTTAAGGTGATCTATTTCTGAATGAGTTTTGGGAATTTGTGTCTTTCAAAAAATTTTCAACTTAACCTGTTGTAGAACTTATAAGTATAGAGATGTTCATGGTACATTTAATTCTTTTAATTTCCTTAGCGTCTGTAGAGGTATCTCCCATTTCATTACTAATACTGGTGAATTGGGTTTTCTCTTTTCTTTGTTTTGGTCAGTCTTGCTAAAGACTGACCAGTTAGAATGATGTATTCAAACTGGATGGATTTTAAACAAGAATCCCCAATTATTCTGATATTATTAATAGCTGTAGATGTTTTGAAGAAATCCCAATCTATATCATAGAAGATACTCAGTAAGAGGCAGCAAATCCCAAATCGATTTATGTTTAAATAGAGCTCATGATTTGCCTCACTCTAACCTGTCTTATAACCTATGGCATCATTTTACTGTTACCTTAAAAAGTCACTTAATCATTAGAACAAAATTTACCTGGGAAACTCAGTAACCACTTCAAATGAGTAAATGGTGGGTTTCATCTTCCCCAAACCCATCTTTGTAAATCTGTTTATATTTCAAATGGTTATTGATATTTTCAAGAGAATATATTAAATATCTTATTAATTTTCTTAGTCAAAAGAAGTTACTATGGTTCATGTGATTCTGAATTTAAAATAAAATTATGGGAATTTCCGATGATATTAAATGTTTTCCAGATGTCTTTAAAATTGATTCATATACTCATATGCTGACTTGAGAAAAGCAAAATTTGGCTCAAGAAATGACTCAACACTCTAAAGCTATTAAAATTCAGATGCTTTTTTGCCCCCCGTATGGTAAATGCCAAGAGAAATGAGTTGGAAAATGCCCAATGCCCATCTTCTTTCTGGAGGTTCCAAAATTGATGACTAAGTTATTTCAGTAAGTCTAGGACCAATTATTGCTGTTTTCATAATTTTTAAAGCAATTCTGCCACTGAACTGGACTCAAAAGGATTAATCTGCGTTTTATGCTATGGCTGTAATTGTCAAAATCTGACTTAATAAAATAAAGATGGTAAAATAAAAGTGGTCCTAATAAATATTTATTCAACTTTCATTTTTTACTTTAATAAAATTTTTTCCTACAAATTCAAATTTACATTGAAGTCCTCTAAAATCAGATTTATTTTTCTACTCTTATCAATATCCCCAAAGAACCTGTATGCCTCCTTGGAAAACCCTTTCTCTAAAACACTACATAAAGTTAGGGTAATCATATATTTGAGTTTAGATGATATATTATGTCACCTACCTAAAATGAGTTTGAATCAAAGCTATCAGTATGAAATCAAACATTCATTAGAGCAAGTACTAACTGACCAACACTATATGCATAGCAGTTGAGAGATAAAAGCAATCAATGCCTCTGCTTTTAAAGTAATGGCACTATCCTAAGGTGGTGTATGCAAGCACTATTAAGTAAGAAGATGGAGTTTCTAAAAGTACCATTACTTATATGCTTATAAGAGTACTAGAGGCCCAATGCACAAAACTCATGCATGGGTAGAGTCCCTAGAGCAGTGGTTCTCAACCTTCCTAATGCCACGAACCTTTAATACAGTTCCTCGTGTTGTGGTGACCCCCAACCATAAAATTATTTTTGTTGCTACTTCATAACTGTAATTTTGCTACTATTATGAATCATAATGTAAATATCTGATATGTAGGATGTATTTTCAGTTACAAATTGAACATAATTAAAGCATAGTGATTAATCACAAAAACAATATGTAATTATATATGTGTTATCTGATGGTCTTAGGCGACCCCTGTGAAAGAGTCGTTCGACCTCCAAAGGGGTTGCGACCCACAGGTTGAGAACCGCAGCCCTAGAGGCTGCTGACTGGGGCGGGGCTGGCTGGGGGGAGGGGCCATGGGAGGTTGGCCAGCCTGCCCCACCCACTGCTTGAACTCCCAGTCGAAGGGACAACTTGCATATTAGGCTTTTATTATATAGGATAAGTGAAAGAAGAAAGCTGAGTATAAGCTAGACTCTTGGCAGCATAAAACCAAAAGCAGTGAATGTGGGGGGGTTCCGGTCAAGATGGTGGCGCAGGTAAATGCACTTCTTGAAAAATCCCACAACTGCATCAAAATTATAGCTAAACTACAGAACAACCATCATTCAGAACTGCCTGGAATGTAACTGAACAGAAGTCCTACAACTAAGAGAACAAAAAGAAGAAGCCACATCAAGACTGGTAGGAAGGGAAAAAAAAAAAAGAGAGACTGTAGGAAAGGTGGAGATGCGGACCTAGCTGGTCCCATACCCATGTGTGGTGGTTAAAAATTGGGAGGGGGCCATAGCTGGTTTTGCTCAGTGGTTAGAGTATGGACCTGCAGACTGAAGGGTCCCGGGTTTGATTCCAGTCAAGGGCATTGTACCTTGATTGCAGGCTCAATCCCTGGCCCCAGTCAGGGCACCTGTGGGAGGCAACCAATCAATGTGTCTCTCTCACATCAATGTTTCTTTCTCTGTCTCTCCCACTCACTTCTACTCTCTCTAAAGATCAATGGAAAAAATATCCTTGGGTGAGGATTAATAAAAAAAATAATTAAAAAAATTGGGAGGGAGCCCTAGCCGGTTTGGCTCAGTGGATAGAGCGTTGGCCTGCAAACTGAAAGGTCCCAGGTTTGATTCTGGTCTGGGCACATGCCCGGGTTGTGGGCTTGATCCCCAGTGGTTGCAGGAGGTAGCCAATCAATGATTCTCTCTCATCATTGATGTTTCTCTCTCTCTCTCTCTCTGAAATCAATAAAAATATATATTTTTTAAAAAAAATGGGAGGGATATCTCTGCTGTGGAAGTCCCCCTTGAGGAGCGAGGGGTCCCAGACCCACACCAGGACACGAGCCCAGGGTTCCAGTACCAGAAAGAGAAGGCCCATAACTTTTGGCTGTAAAACCCAGTGGGAATTGTAGCTGAGGGAGATGGAGGGCTATTGATGTTATTAGATGTCAAATGGCATTCCATACAGATTCCTGATTTTGGAAATCAATAAACAAAAATGGAAATAGCTGTTGAAAATTAAAACTATATATAGTAAAATCAGGAAACGGAGAAGATGCCCACTCTCATCACTGTTGGTTAACAGTGCATCCATCAGGAATTCCAGAACAATGAGATGAAGTGAAAATAGAGTTAGAAAGTATTAAATGCTATTGTTGTAGATAATACAATTACATACTTAGAAAACTAGTGAAAATCAACTTTACAAAGTTATAAAATTAATAGGTTTTTAGCAAAGCAGCAGAATAAAAGATAAATATGCTAAAATAGCCTTTTTCCCAATCAACTAAAAAAATTGGGAGGAATGATTCCATTTACTTTAGAAACAAGAAACATAAAATAATTCTAATAGAATTTTGTAGGGCTCATTTGACAAAATTATAGCACCTTTCCTTAAATCAGATTTAATTGTAGAAACATATCGTGTTCCTGAATAGGCAAATTTTGCAAAGAAATAATTTCTTCCCGAGTTAACTTAATAAAACTAGAAAAATGTAGGTGGGGGTGGCTTTGTGATGTCTCAAGTTTTCTTTCTTTTTCTCATAAGAATGGACAAGAGAGATTCTTATGGGAGATTGGAAGAGCGAAGGTGAAGCAGCAGCCCTTTCGCAGCTTGGACACACCTCACCGACCTGCAGTTTCACCTGATGGTGTGATGTGGTGTCCAGGCCTGCAGTGCTCTGCCTTCCCTGGGTCTTCCTTCAGTTGCTCTGACTCTTGGGTCAGGTGTGTCTTTGATCTCATGACCAAAGGCAGACAGCCACACCACACCACTCCATCCCTGGGGAGTCCAGTTCGAGACTGAGGTTGCACCTTATCCTTACTTTTCCCACTTTACCTCCCAACTGCTTGCCTACTGGACTTCAAGCTCCAGCATCAGATGCAAATAATGCAGCCTTGCAGACAATTGCTTAAGCTGCCCCCCCCCCCCCAATTGCATAGGTTCAAATGTGTGTGTGTGTGTGTGTACCTCCTAGTGGTTCTGCTTCTCTAATTGAACTGTGGTTGACATACAGTGTCTAACTGAAAAGGGACTGAAGGAAAGGACTTAAAAAAATAGCAATGGAAGAAATCACAAAATATGATAAGTATGATTATATACAAATTAAAACTTCTAAATGTTAAAATACATAAATACATTTAAAGGCAATAAAACATAAAGGTTTAATGTCTTGATATGTAGAGATTTCTATGAGTAAATTCTTAAAAAACAGCTGAAAATGGAGAAAAATATGAATAGGTATGTTAAGAAATTATAATTGGTCATGAGACATATAAAATCAACATAGAATATCAATTTTATTTAAGTACAAATTAAATAAAAATTGCCTGCATAATCTATCAACTAAGATTTACTAAACTATTGAAAATTAAAGTTTCAAATTTAAGCTGAGGTGGCCCATGTGGAGCCTGACAGAACTAGACAAGAAGGCATTTGTGTTATTCCTAAAAGTGGATAAATCTGAACTTCCTATATGTAAGTTCTGCTTCACTGGTTCCTCCAATTTGAATTGGCCCAATGCTTGCTGAAGAAACTTGTTTTATTCTCCTAAGATAATACTCTTATTTTTTAAACCTTTTTCTATTGTTTGAGAAAAATCAGTGTTTCTTGTGAAACTGTAAATCTCCAAAAATACTAATAAAATGTGCATTTGCTCATAAAAAAAGGAAAAAAAATTAAAGTTTCTGACAGTGAGAAGGTTAATATATGGTTTTCAGAGATCAATTTGGCCAGACATATCAGAATTAATAATTCCACTTCTAAAATCTAACTTCAGAACACAATTAACATTTGGGTAATTACTAATATATAGATGTTCACTGCAGTGTTACCTATACTAAAAAACTACTGCATAATTATGTGGGAATAGGAAATTGGTTAACTATATCATAATACATTCATAACAGAGTAATGTCTCCCTTAAAAATTACATACTTGAAATATTAAAATGATAAGGTAATGTCCATAATATAATACTATGTGGGAAAAATGGCCTATAAAACTTTGTAAAGTATAAATGTCATTAAAAATTATAAATTAAATTATATATAAAAATAGTATAATAAAGGACTCAAGAAAAAATCATCAAAATGTAAGTGGTGAATATGTAGGGGATTACGGAAGTTTTTACTTTTGTCCTTTAGTATATATTTTCCTTTATGCTTTTCTGTATTTAAATTTTCTACAATATTATTTTTATAATCATAAAAGATACATGTTTTTAATACCCCAAATTATTGTCCCTGAATGGTGGGATTAGGGGCAGGTTTCTGGTTTTATGGAATCTTAATTTTTTTATGTATTGGATTTATAATCTGACTTTTTATTTTTTTTTAAAAAAAGCATCCTTTTCACATGATAGCCTCCATCTCAGAGGCAACGTGAGCACTTGAAGATCTCTGATGTTCTTGCGAAAACTGAGCTACCTTCCCATTCCCTGAAAGTGTGAGATCTCTGAGCTAGACAAGTAGAAACAGTTAAACTGATTAAACTGATTGGTAAAGGTCTTTCCAGTTCTAACTGTTAGAAAGCTCTTGTCTAATTGCTTTCAACAAATGGTTCTAATTCTATCTTTTTGGGCCACATAGAGTATATCTAATCCTCCCTTTCCATGCAAGCTCTTCAAATCTTTGAAAAGTTTTCATTCCACGCCAGTCTTCTCAAGGCTAAGTATCTCCAGATTCTTTAACTATTTCTCATGATTTTGTCTCTTCAACTCAGGTGCCACCCTTCAGACACATTTCCTTTTTCAGATAATTCACAAATGAGGAAACTTTACTGACCAGCCATGAAAAAAGATGAAGTCAATGGTAAGATTTGTTTTCAGATTTATTTTTCAGTAGTATTTATTTGAAAGGAATTTGTTTTTTCCTTTTATAAATTGAATTTTCAGGAATTTTTCATTTTAACTCAAGTACTCAGGATTACTACATTATTTAATTATTCCTGGAAGTGGGGGTGGGAAGGTGAGGTGGGGGCTGGGCAGTATAGACTAGTGTTTAGAAGCAAAGGCTCTGGAATTAGACCATCTGGGTTCAAATCCTTCTCTACTATTTATAACTATTTAAGCATAACTGTTTGTTTCCTTCTCTGTAAAATGGGTGGTAATAATAGGACTTATTGCATAGGTTACTGAGAATTAAATAGGATAATGTATGTATAGCACTTAAATTATAATATCTAGCACATGATAAACTCTTTTTAAGTAAAACAGTTTATATATGTTCTCAAAGTCATTTAAAAATCTTCAAAATAAGTCTATATGAAGACAGAATATGATCAGAAAACAAAAGCATAATAGTTATTAACAGTGATTTTTTCCATATATTTCCCAATACCAAATGTATGATTTGATTTAAAAACCACCCTGGCCAGTGTGGCTCAGTTGGTTGGTGTTGTCCCATGCACCAAAATGTCACCGGTTCCTGGTCCAGGCACTGCCCGGCTTGTGGGCTCAATCCTGGGTGCAGGGCCTGCGGGAGGTGGCCAATGTTCTGCTCTAACATAGATGTTTCTCTCCCTTCCTCTCTCTAAAAATCAACAAAAAATAGTTTTAAAAAACTGTTATAAATTCAAGTCGATAGGTATTTGAATTTTAACTGTTTTTTATAACTATTTTTAATGTGAAAAACAGAAATAAATAAGATGTGGAAGACCAATTAACAAATTCAGTATTCCAGGGGGAAATGGTGATTGTCTGATTCCTGCAGAGGAGGAGGCAGTTTGAAAAGGACCATTTTATTTTTTACCTTGTGTCAAGCACTCACTCAAAGAGGAGGGAAAGAAAGAAGGGCCGGAGGAGAAGGAAGAAAGAGGAGGGTGGGGAGAGGAGTCCTGGGAGGACAAGAAGGGAAGGGTGAGGAGGGGAAGAGTGGTAGCTAATATGTATTGAGTGCAGGCCCTATGCTAACTGCTTCATGTGAACTGTTTCATTTAGTCCTATTAACCTACAAAACAGGTATTGAAAACAGTCTTTACAGAGGTTAGGTAACTTGCCCAAGAGCACAAAATTCAAGCCTAGTTCTTAACCACTAAGTTATTAATTATTAGGGGGAGACACTGATTAGATAGTGGAAGCTAAAGGGAAGAAAAAGATGGTCTTGTGTCTAAAGGACAGAATCAGTAGTGATAAGAAATACGTATTTGAGTGGAGTGAGAAGTGGAATAAAACGAGTAGAAGGATACCCCTTTGTTTTTTGCAGTTGTGAAAGCACTATCCAAGACACTCTAAGTAAAACACACACAAGAAAAACAAGGGTCATTTAGATTACACCAAATCAATTTCACATTACAAAGGAATTGACCGCTGATGGTCAATAACAACACTTAAAAGACAAGGTAACATTCTCAACCCTTTTACTCCATTGTCATTTCTGGGAAAGTAAAGTGAAACATGGGAGAAAACAAAAACATTTTCCTTTTTTAAAAAATCAAGTTTTTTACTTTGGTAACTTTAGGAAGGTCCGTGTTTGCCTCCACTTGATAAGATAAAGTTTAGTAATGGGAAATAGCTTTAGCAAATCAATGTTTCCTTAGATTCATACACCAAAGAAAACCTTTCAGGACCCAGCAGCATGTTTTAGTCATGCCATGTTCAATTCGCTTTCAGAGATGCAGAGTCTGGCTGGTGATATTGCCAAGTCAATGCTTTCTTCTGGATACACACCTGATTAAAGGCTGCAAGATCAAAGAGCAAGCCACTTACAGCAAAGTGCTGTGGACCTAAAGCTCATCTGTGAATGGAATTACTTAAAACTATTTTAAAGGGTCATCACAAAGAGGGTGCTTATTTTTAGAAATGAGTTTTCTTTTGATACAAGGAAAAATGTTGTCCATTTCCCTTATGTTTATAACAACATTCCAATTTAATCTTCAGTTTAAAAATTCCTTAATTATTGCACAACAGTGTTTTGTTGATTGCACAACACCCACATCTCTGTTAGATACTAAAAATCTAGACTTTTCTACGTGTGTGTGTGCATGCACACATGCCGTGATGTGTGTGCGCATGTACATACATTATTTTCGTTTATGGTAATAATATACATTAAAGCTATGGTTTACAATTTAAATTCTGTTCTCAGGGGAAAGTTATAAACATGAAACAAATGTAAAAACACTGTATTTTTACTAATTTCATTTTTACTTACCCAAATCTTCTTCTAGTAACAGCAGTGGGGCTGGTACTGTGCAGGTATCTATTCCAAAACTTTATTCTTCAGAATTCCATGTCCCTGTTGTCCAACTCTTAGAGTCACTGGCATGCATATATACATTGGTCTCCAAGTAAAAGTAACTAATAGGTGTTGGAATTATTCTTAGGGTGATGATTAGAATCTCTTACAGAAAAGCCTTTCAATCCAAATTTCCTTTGTTGGTTATCATAACTATCACTGAAAAATCTGGAAGAACATATGCCAAAACACACAACCACATGTTTTTTTGTCCAGTCAGACATAAGAACCCAGCATAATTATTCTTGAATTAAAATCAAAAGCAAGTTTATAAGAAGAGATCTATGTTCTTTTAAATACTGAGACCTCATCTAGTATTCAGTTGATAACAATCATTGTATTTACTTCACTTTTGTTTATAGTGAAATTAAATGTTGAAAGACAAAAAAGTCTTACCAATTTAAATAAATAATGTGGGGGGAAAACACTGCATACCATTTTATATCTTTATATGCCTTTGGCATTTCTGTTTTGAGGAAATACATTGTTCCAATGTAGTGTAACTTTAATTTTCCTTGTCTTATATTGTTTTATAAAGTTTAAGAGTGAACTTTTAAAAACAAACAAGCAAACAAACAAAACACAAAAGAAGTTTGTCTGCTCCTAGAAGACAGAACCAGAAAAACATTGGATAAATTTAAAAAAACACACACACATTAGTTTTGCTTCTCTACAATTTAGTCATTATAGTAGAATATAAGTTTCAAACACACAAAACCTCGAGTCTCCTGGTGCATCTTGTGTTACCATCTCTTATTCCACTGGAATTCCTATGTTGGAGAAGAGTGTTCTTAGGATAATTTAGCTGAGAAAAAAAAAAAAAGAAAGAAAGAAGAAGAAAGCTACAGTTCTTCCTTGCTGTCTATTCAAATATCCAGAGATGCCAAAGGAAGTCTTTCCACCTTTTTCCTCAGATGCTCTAGAAGGGAGCAATCTGTTTCGGTAATTTTCTTTTACCTTGATGAATGCTGTTTCACCTAAATGTTCATTCTGTTTTCTAAGAGAATGCAGCAACTTCTAAAAGAAATAATTTTGTCAGTATGGGACATTATATACTTCTTAGTCAACTGTTGTTCCTGGAGTTCCTTAAGTCACACTGATGTTCAGACAAGAAGAGGTTGCTGGATGATCAAGTGGTAAATCTGAAAAGTAATGTCCAACTTACAAGATTGTTCTGAGACTCACTTGAAATGATGTAAATAATTACAGGTGAATGTTAAGTAACAGTGGAAATGCGAAGCGAAGCGGCATTATTACTGATTGTTAGTGAAACCTCATTTAAGTACCACAAGTCTTCAAAGAACAAAGTCCCCAAGTTATACAACCAGTAACGTTCTGTAATTGTGTCATCTATGAAAACATAAATCATGCTGATCTTGTAGAGCTCTGGGCCATTTCTGAATCAATTTGACCACCCACCTCCACCCAATATTTTCTAGGGCTGGTTATACTAACACCCTAAGAAATTTAATTTTTTTAAGTAAAAATAACAAAAGTTCCAATACTCATTTGTCACAGCTTCTTAAGTTTGTCCCTATTAGTGCAGTGTTTATAGTGATAGCAACACATATGGCACCACCGTGCTGACCTTTGATACACAAAGATAAAGCTCCTGGTCCGCCACTCTGGGACTCATGCTTTAAGCTGTTTTGTTTTGTTTTGTTTTGAAGAGTTGTGATGATTTTAAGCTGATCTATGTGCACTCTTTTGTTGGTCTCCCTCACATGCAAAGGCATGCACTTAGGAAATGGCTGGCAAAGGTTCAAGGTGCAAATCTGTGGCTAGGAGTGGTGAAACACGAACTGGTGTATTCACAGATGGACCAACAGCTCTGACCTGATTAGCCAACTGAACAAAGACACAGCTCATCATGTGCTTCCCCTATGCAGACCATTTGTCTTTAAAACGAAGTGAAAAACTGCAGACTCCCTAGTAGAGGAAGCCAGAGAGAATCACAGCAATGCCCTCTCTGCTGGACTGCTGCTGCTTTTACTATTTCCCAAACATCACCTGTGGCCCTGAATAAACAAATGGGTAATGAAAGAGTGGCTATCTCTTAGTATCGACAATCATGCCTACTGTTTGGGGAGTACAAAGATGAACAAATCATGGTTTCTGTGCTTAAAGGGCAATGCAGAAGGCAAGAAAAAAATGTCCACAAATAAATGCAATCCAACGGTATTTTATTCCCCTAGGAAAGCTGCCAGATTTCAAGTCCTAAGTAAGAGTGTCTTTCTGCGATCCAGTTTTTCTTCCCCTGCCATCCTGCACATCAGCTGCTGCCTAGCACTGATCATATGGGATCTTAGATGTATACCTTTAATAATCAGACTTACATATACACACCTATACTTAACTTATTTACCTGGAATTGTGCCTAAGTGCCCAAGCTGTTTGCCAGTTCAAAATGTCAACTTCTTCTCATGGCTCAATTGTCTTCACAACACTTAAAAACAAAATTAATCAATCTGGCACTGTTCTTCCAATCGCATCAGACTAAATGGAAGTCAGAACAAGAGTCACAATTTTAGAACCAAAATAGGAAATGGCCTTAATGTTATTTCTTACAGATTCTAACAGTCAAACAGTTTACTAAATCCATGAGATGAAAAATTAACAAAACCTAACAGTGTTTGTGCTACCTCTCCAGGAAGTTAACACTTTTCCAGGGGATTGTTTGATCTCAGAAAGAATTAAAAATACAGCGGAGTAAATTATGCATGGAAAACACACAAAACAGTTTAACAGCAGCCTATTTTCTAAGAGTCTAATTAATGACTCATTGGAAGTTTTAAACATTTCATTCTAGCAGTTTGGCCCTGACCTTGATTACTTTTCTTACTGATGGTCTTGACTGCTCAGTATTTTACTGACATTTACTGCTGAGGCAAATCTGATTTAGGATTTCAATTGCTCCTGAGTTAACAGTAGCACTAGAACCAAAGGGTTTACTTCCCAACTGACCTCTTCACGATGCTTGAGTGTATTTGACTGTACTGTGTCTACACATCCACCAGCTGGAAAACAAGAGTGGTCATATGGAGGGGGGGAGGGGGATCAACAGTAGGCTGGCAAACAACACAAGTTCAAAATATTGTGAATTCAGAAGTCAATAATTTTGTATACTATCCAGCTGTTTTCCTGACCACTGGAAGTAAAAAGGAAGGAAAACATCTGAAATCATTGGTATATGTATCTGCCTCTATTTTTACTTCCATTACCAAGAAAGAGCCAAGACCAAGAGAAAGACAAGGTTTGAAACTTTTCATAAATTGCAGTAACACATTTTTAACAAATATTCAACTGACCTAACCATAATAAAGTATCTTATAACAGCACTTCATACTTATGTCTGTTTTCACATACAATAGTTCTTATATTGTATTATGTTTGAGTGTCTGCATCTCAGACATCAATTGTGAACTCATGGAGAGAAAGACTATGGCAATCTTTTGTTTGGGTCTAATCTCAAGAAGCCAGACACACTACACAGTTAATATGGCCATTAGATAGATTTGGAATCAGAGAATAAGAAACACATAATTTTGTCCAAGATCACCTGATAATAACAGGATCAAAATTAAGGTTTTCGGACAAGTACATTTACTTATCAACCTTTCCCCTTCAAGTCCACATTTTTTCCATGATACCATTTTGAACAACATTCATTTATTCAATTATTTAATCTAATATGAGCCAGGCATTAGGTATTCAATAATAAATAAGCCAGATGTCATTCATAAACAAATGAAAAATGACAGTCTAGGACATACATTAGTCAACTAATTATAAAATTAACAATGCAATTACAAGTGGGGTGAATAATACAAAAGAGACTGACACTGTAATAGAGGAATGTAGCCCAGTCTAGAGGTAAGGAAAACTTTTCCTTCAGGAAGAAAATGTCAAGTTTTCCTTGGTATCTGAGTTGAGTTCTGGAGTATAAATAGCATATAAACTAGAAGTACATCTATGCATGGGAAGTGGGATTAAAGGGAGATAAAAATTAACCCTCAGGTAGTAGAAACAGCATTGTAAATATCAAAGCAGAGGATGGATTGTGGTTCTTTAAAGCAGTTTTCAAATGTGGATTGATACCAATTAATGGTATCAATTACAATTACATAGAATAATAAAAAATAGATTACATACAGTTAGGGTGGGTATTGTTTTACAAAACTTTTGTAACAGCCCTAACTGGTTTGGCTCAGTGGATAGAGCGTCAGCTTGCAGACTGAGCGGTCCCAGGTTCGATTCCAGTCAAAGGGCATTTACCTGGGTTGCGGGCACATCCCCAGTAGGAGGTGTGCAGGAAGCAGCTGATCGATGTTTCTAACTCTTTATCCCTCTCCCTTCCTCTCTGTACAAAATCAATAAAATATATTAAAAAAACACTTTTGTAAAAGTTAAATGTATTTATTTTTATAGTATTGGGTCATGATGCAAAACATTTTTCTTACTCTGTAGCAGTCAGAATAGCTTAAAGCCACTGTTTTAAAGGACGGAGAAGAGGCCATTGGGGCTCCAGGCTGGCATAAAATGAAGCTGATGCTGCAAGCTGGTAACAGATAATGAGAGCCATGTTAACGATTTAGTCATTAGGCTAAGAGTAATGAAAAGCCATTTAAAGATTTTAAACAGGGGAGAAAAAATGGTAAAATTTAAACTTGAAAAGATTAACTCTATAATATGGAAAATAGGTGAGAATAAGGGGTCAAGAATAGTTAAAATGAGAATAATTCAAAAGCTATTGTACACATTAAGTGATGGATAATAATCTGGGCAAGAATGATGCAGAATAGATAGATTCAAAACACAAAATATAAAATAAGTTTAAAGAATACAAGTGCACACTGAAAATTTAACATATATATATTCCTAATATGCAAATTGTCCCTGTGGGAGTTCGACCGAGACTGATCGCTTGCTATGACATGCGCTGATGACTAGGGGGCAGCACGGAATGAAGGAAGGCCCCAGCCAGCAGCCAGAAGGCCCCTAACTGTGCACAAATTTCGTACACTGAGCCTCTAGTAATAGCATAAGAGACTAACAAGATGAAAAACATTATTAAAATAAGAAATTCAATGGACATTTAACAGCAAATTAGACACAGTAGAAAAGATCTTTAATGAACTAGAAGACAGATATCAAGAAATTACTCCAAATGAAATGCAGCACAGATGTCAGAGATAACAAAAATATGACAGGGAGTAAGGTTTTTCTGGAATAGAAACTCAAAAACTTGAGAACCAAGAAGAAGAAATATCCAAAGAAATAATTTTCTAGAACTGTTGTGAGACAAAAGCTATTTTCAGACATAGGAGGTCCAGTGAATTCCAAGCAGTATTAATTTTTTGAAAATTCACTTAGATATATATTGTAGTGACACTGCAGAACACCAATGAAAAGGAAATCCTACAAGCAACCTGAGGAAAAAAAGTCTAATTACAAAAGGAATAAACAAGAAAAAATTACACAAAATGTCCAAATGTTAAGGTTGCACTATAAAGGACAGATTATGGACAAAAATAACTGTCTAGGAAGATGATAGCAGTAAAAGCCTTCCTCACATTATTGGGGGGCAGAGATACTAATTTTAAGACTTCAAAATGTACATGTTGAAATTTGTAGGGTGACCTCTATAATAAAAATATAATGTTTAGATGCCTAACTAGTCGGAGAGAAAAATGGAACCATAAGGGGTAAAAATCCAAATTGGAAAAATAGAAAACTCATAATGATGATAGACATAACCCCATATGTTAGTAATCATAATAAAAGAAAATAAATTTATCTCTCTAGTTAACAGAAACATGACCACCAGACTGGTTCCTAAAACTCCAGACAAGCAAGACGATAAAAACACTGTATTCATAAACACTTCAATTAATTAATTATGGTATAAATCGGACAATGTTAATACTATGAAGAAGTGAAAAAGAATTAACTAAAGCCAAATACACCAACATGAATAAGTCAACATGGATGAATCTCAGTGTCTAGAAAAGCAAGACAGGATATCAAGTACGATTTCAACTAAATACATGTCAAAAACATGCAAAACTAAACATTGTTAGGAATACATATATAGGATAAAACCACAAATACAAATGAAAGAACTAACGCAAAAATCATGGTAGTGGTTACTTACAGGGGTGAAGAGAAAAATAAGATTAGTGAGAGGCCCACAAGCTCTTCCGAAGTACTAGGACCATTATATTTCTTAAGCTGAGTAGCAGGTAGGAGGCACTGGGTAAATGGGTATTGGTTTTATTTTTTTCCAAATAGATATATATATATATATATTCTTTTGTATATCTCCCATTTTTAAAAGCATAAACACAAATGCTTGTGAATGCATAAAATCTTTTAAAAAAGAGACAACTCTTTAATGTAATGTTCATGAACTCTTCTTCTTGGATGTGTCCCAGAGCCTGTAAAAAGCTGCTGTCACTTAGGAGTGTCTCACTATTTAATGGGAAAGAAACACACAAAAGAAAATTAATCAGTACATAATCTATGCTCTCTACAGCTTACTGGGACAGTTTACCTGTTATCAAACTTTAAAAATGCATATTAATGATGAACAAATGTTGGCAACGTGTAAAAATGGCCATTCTTCTTTTTTTTTGTTTTTGTAATTCTCACCCAAAAATATGACCCTATTGATTTCAGAAAGGGAGAGAAATACTGATGTGAGAAATATCAATTGGTTGCCTTCCATATGAGCTGGACCGGGGATAGAACCTGCAACCCAGGTATATGCCTGACTGGGATTTGAACCTGTAACCTTTTGGTATACATGAGGAAGCCCCAATCGAGCCACCCAGCTAGGGCTGGCCATTAGTTTATATAGTTTTTTTTTCTGATTGATACTAGGAATTCATACTGCATTATCTTTCAAAGTCCAGCAGTATGTGAAAAGAACAAAGTGGTAGAAAAAGCAAACATTAATTATGCATATAATGGACTAGAGGCCCAGTGCACGACATTCACGCACTGGGGGGGAGGGGAAGGGGCGTTCCCTCAGCCCGGCCTGCACTCTCTTGCAGTCTGGGACCCCTTGGGGTATATCTGACTGCCGGCTTAGGCCCACCGCTGCGCTCACCTAGCTTCTGGCTGAGTGGCGCTCCCCCTGTGGGAGCGCACTAACCACCAGGGGCCAGCTCCTGCATTGAGTGCCTGCCCTCTGGTGGTCAATACGTGTCATAGCTACGGGTTGTTCCACCATTTGGTCAATTTGCATATTAGGGTTTTATTATATAGGATAACCTTAAAGGAGCAGAGCGTAAATAGAAAAACATCCAGATAGTCATCATAGTTTTGTATGTTTCAATGCTTTGGTGTTTATTTTTTTTTGTGTGTGGAGCAACTAGTATCCAATGATACTGATAGAAAAAAAAATATAATAGCATGATTTAGTTTTGTGGATCAAGATCCTCATTTACAACTTAGTAATCATATATCCCTTCACCTACTGTAAATTTAGTCTCTAAGGATTCATAAGGCAATAATAATGTGAGGGGCAGTGTGGTATAACTGAAAAGGCGTTTCCAATTCCTTGCTTAAACATTAACTAGATATGACCTTAACACATTTCGTACCGCTCAGGAGTTTTCTCGTGTTTCGCCCGCCATCTGTTAAGGACCGCTCATGAGTGTTCTCGTTTTTCACGCCCATGGAAAAAGGAGCGAATCTAGATACTTAATGTAAATTTTGTTTGGTCCCTCTTCATAGAGGAAAATGTTTTATGCAGTACCATACGTTAAAAAAGTACTAGGAACTTTAATTGTTTATGTAAATAAAAATGTTATAATTATTGAAAAACACCTAAAGTGCATTATGATGATTTAAATAACGTGCAGTTTGCCCAAAAACGTGTGGTCCCTGGCATATGTCTTAGAGATTTCTATGCGGTACGCAATGTGTTAAGTAACCATCTGAGTATGCTTTCTCATCAGTAGTATACAAATATTAGCACCAAAATTTCAGTTTTCCAGGTACTCAAATGCTTGATTCCTTAGGGTTGTTTAGAGATATAGATGTGAAAATGCCTAACACACAGTAAAAAATATTAGTTTCCTATCATTCTTCCCTGGGGTTTTACTACTCCACTAAGGCACATTAACTAACTGTTGGACTTGCTTTTAACTACCGTTATCACGTAGAAATCTTTGCTATTAATGTAGCTTGGTTGAGCTACATTAAGATAAAAAGTGAGGATTAATGATGTCTCTAAGAACTTTTTACCCTTGTGTCACTGATAAAGAGGGAAACAGGCATTTTAACATTCATCCCATTTCTACATATCCTGAGTAATATATGCAATTTTATATAGTTTTACTTAACTATAGCTCTTATATACCTATACTTTTATAGATATATATATATTTCTAATATATCTATACTTTTGATAATGGAATTAGATCCTACACATGAGGTAGGGATCTGTTTCCAAGTAGTTACTCATATGCCACTTTTGAGTACTTTCTCTCTGAACCTTGACCATTTTGTACTACAAATGATCCTCTAAACTGGGTGTTTTCACAATACTGGTCAGAGATGAATAAAAAAGTACCATTTGGCTTGCCTTGACCAGTAATCCTCTCATTAGCTTTAGCTTTGGGATACAGTTGAGAACTACACTGCAAACCAGAGGTCTGAAACCATAGCACCTGGGCCAAATCAGACCTGTATTCTGTAAACTTAACTGAATGTCGAGGGTGGTCTAATCAGATGTCAAATAAAATAATATCCATATATCTTATCTCCATACCATGCCTTGAAAGCAGAAACAGAATTTTCTGTTATGGGACTGGTTTTTAATTCAACAACCAAAGAAAAAAATCAACCAGTTATGTGTAAAGGAGACTCAATCAGGACATGTTAAATACCTTGGGTGTGCAATAAACCATGTGCATTGTTTAAAATATTCAAGGAGGCATTTACAAAATTCAGCTTATGCCCTGGACAGGTGGCTATTCTGGAGGGTCATCCCATACACCAAAAGGTTACAGGTTCAATTCCCAGCCAGGGCACATATCTAAGTTGCATGTTTGATCCCCAGTTGGGGCGCATACAAGGGGCAGCTGATTGATGCTTTTCTCTCACATTGATGTTTCTCTCTCTTCCTAAAATTAATAGGGACATATCCTCAGGTGAGGATTAAAAAAAAAAGTTCAACTTACACTATTTAGTCTCTGTAGCTGCTTAGTGAATGACTAAGGAGCCACTTTAACTAAGAAATTAAGAAACAGCAGCTTTATGTGTCACAGCCCCCAAATACCTTTCAACAGGCACATGGTTATACAATGTGGTACATTAATACCAGGGAATACAACTTAGTAATACAAAGGAACAACTACTGATGTGTCTGACAGCTTGGATAGATTTCAAGGGCATTATGATGAGTAGAGAAAGCTAATCTCAAAGGTGACATTGTATAGTTCCATTTCTGTAATATTTTTTAATGACAAAATTATAGAGATGGATAACAAATTAGTGGTTGCCAGGGATTAGCATGTGTGGGAATGGTGGGGGGTACATGTGACTACAAAGAGGTAGCATGAAAGAAATCTTCACAATGATAGTTTGAGCTATGCACACACATTGTACAAATGTCAGTATCCTGGTTGATGATATACTATCTGCACTAATAAAAGACAAAGATGCTAATTGACCATACCTTTGCTACACCCTAAGCCATGCCCACCAGCCAATCAGAGCGACTATATGCAAGTTAACCCAACCAAGATGGTGAATGGCAGCCACAGAGCTGGAGCAAGCAGGAGGCTTGGTTGCCCGGGCAATGGAGGAAGCCAAGCTTCCCGCCTGCCCTGAGCCGGTTATGGCCTCCGCTCATGGCAACAAAGTTTCAATTATAGAAGCTAAATAAATCCCAGATACCTGCTTTCAGCCAGCCTCCACTGGGAGCTTCGGTGGCTGGGGGTTGTGGCCAGCCTGCAAACAGCCATCAGCCCCTCACCCAGGCTGGCCACACCCTCATGGGGTGAGGGTCCCCGCTGGGGGGCTTAGCCAGCCTGAAAACGGCCCTCAGCCCCTCACCCAGACTGTCCAGGCACCCCAGCAGAACCCCCCACCCTGAAGGGGCTATGGCCAGCCTGCAAACGGCCCTCAGCCCCTCACCCAGGATGGCCAGGCACCCCAGTGGGGACCCCCACACTGAAGGGGCTGTGGCCAGCCTGCAAACAGCCATCAGCCCCTCAGCCAGGCTGACCAGGCACTCCTATATAATAAAAGGGTAATATGCAAATTGACCCTAACAGCAGAACAACTGGGAATGACTGGTCACTATGACACACACTGACTACCAGGGGGCAGATGCTCAATGCAGGAGCTGCTCCCTGGTGGTCAGTGCGCTCCCACAGGGGGAGCTCTGCTCACCAACAAGCCAGGTTGACGGCTGCCAGTACAGTGGTGATGGTGGGAGCCTCTCCCGCCTCCTCAGCAGAGTTAAGGATGTCCGACTGCAGCTACCACCTGTGGGCCTAAGCCAGCAGGTGGTCATCCCCTGAGGGGTCCCAGACTGCGAGAGGGCACAGGCCAGGCTGAGGGACTCCCTCCCCCCGAGTGCACAAATTTTTGTGACCGGGCCTCTAGTAGTAACATAAATGGAAAATACTGGGGGAAACTAGGTTTAGGTTACAGGGGCTCTCTTTGTAATGTTTTTGCAACTTCCTGTGAATCTACAATTATTTCAAAATAAAACGTTAAAAAACACATATACTTGTATACACAAGGAAGTTCACAAGATAATGAAACACAGCCAATTTTATTCAAATTCTCCAAAATTTATACTCAATATGTTGTTTCTGCAATGTATGTCACCCTTTATATAATGGACTTATTATCTTCACTTTATAGTTTTCTTGTTTTTTTTTTCTTTACAGTTCTTCAGTAGAAGCCAGAGTCTTGAGTTGCCCAGTTAGGAGCCTAAAATATAAAAAAAGAGAGGGTAAAAAAAAAGTAATTTTTGAAAAAACTTAGAAAAAGTGACACTACCATTTCCTTTTAGCACTATTCCTGCCAAACCATTCTCTAAGATTTTAACAACCTCTGCATCTGTTAAATGTCAGATGTTCCACTTAGAACAAAATAAACATATCAAAATACCATCTGATATTTTTGACCAATTAATTAAGTATAACAATGACAATATCAACAATCTACACTAATAAAAGAGAAACATGGTAATTAGCGTACGACCGCTACCCTTTTCATTGGCTAATCAGTGAGTATATGCAAATTAACTGTCAGCCAAGATGGCGGCCGGCAGCCAGGCACTGAAGCGAGCAGGGAGGCTTGCTTGCTGCAGACTCCAACGTTCGCTGCCTCACTTGCCAGCCTCTCAGCTGCAAGTCTAAGCAACTATATACTATGTTGCAAATAAGAAGCTAAACAAAACCCCAGAAAA
>NW_005360891.1:3735812-3738844 GCF_000412655.1 Myotis brandtii | reverse complement strand
GGAGCAGGCCTAAGCCAGCAGGTCGTTATCTCCCGAGGGGTCCCAGACTGCGAGAGGGCACAGGCCGGGCTGGGGGACCCCCCCCTCCCCCGCGTGCACAAATTTTTGTGCACTGGGCCTCTAGTATTATACTAAAAATCAATACAAATTGATCCCAAATCATACAAAAAATCCGTTATATAAAAGATATTTTTCAGGCTCAGTTATTCCTCACTTGGTTGGAATAGGCATTGACAATAATTTCCTAATTCATCCTTCTCTTTTAAGGACTGCTAAGGACGCAAACCTGTTGCTAAAACTTCAACCAAATGAGGTCCTTGAATGTTCCAATGCTGCTTCCTTAAAACTTCCCATTCCCCATTTACACATAAACACAATGGCTAGAGAGTTAAAAGTGGTCTAGAATTCCAAAATTACAAAGCCATGCAAGTTGTTTTAATGTCCAATATGTAGGATCTCTATCAAAAAGGGGAATATATTTTCTGACAAAGTTAAATCTGATAAAATCAAATTTTAAAAGATTAACACTAACAGATATAAAATCACATTTTACAGAAGCGTTCCTTTAGATTAAAAAAAACAAAATAAATTTCAAGCACTTAAAAGAGGGCTATACACATAACTTGTCACCTTCCACTATCAAAATTATGTGTTGAAAACCCTGAGGAAATGAGTTCATGAAGTCACACAGTAAGAGTAAAAGGAAACTCTAATTTTTTTTTACTTTCCCTAACAAATGCATGTAATACATCTAAGAAAAATTCTTTTTCATTTAGTAATTTAAACAAAATGTTCATACCCCCAACAAACAGAAATGCAAAATCAGATACAACTGATATTACAATGTTCTCAAAGTAAGTCCATTTAACAATTATGTTACATTATTGCTAAATCCCATACAAACAGAAAATATGTGGTTCTTACCTCTGACCTACTATTCTGATTAAGTTTCTTCTCAATATTCATGGCCAACATCTGGCTTCTAAATGAAAGGCTTTTGGTCTTTTCAATCACTTGCTGATAGGGTGAGACTGCATTGTTACCCATAACCACATGGCCCTAAAATAAGACAGAGGAAAATTGATCCTGTAATGTTAATGACCATTTCCCAGGTACATCATAAGCATGACACGACAACATTAAATGACTGCTGCACATTTTTATGTACTAGAGAGATGACAATATTTACCCAATTAAAAAAATAGGAGGTTGCTGTTTCCTTCAAAGAACTACTATACATTAAAACACAACAAATTCTTAATAGAATAAAGTTTCCTAATGAATATTCAGGAAAAAGTATAAAGTAACCAGCAACTGCTATCTAGTTATGTAGGACAGTTAGCTTAATACTCACTAATTTGGAATCAATCTTGGCATCCAGTCTTGCATTTCTAATCAAATTGACAATCCACCTTTCCGCTTCTTCTGGAGTCATGTTCAGCTTATCTGCCAACATACTAATGAAAAAGTAAAAAGGACATTAACTGAGTCTAAAAACTTAGTTTTAAGTACATAGTCTTTGACCCACATATGTTAATAAAATAAGCAAAGTAGAAATAACCTCATAACTTAAGGAAATGCAAAAGCAGTTGGCAAATATTTTGTGAAAAGTCAAAACTAACCTCCTATAGGAAATTATATTAATGTAAGCTCCAATATGTTTATCATACATTTTCAAATTATTGCTTCCATACTTTGTTTTTATCTACAATTGAAAACGGGTCCAAGAATTATTCTAGAACAGCTTTTAAATTTCAGACACACACCATATCTAATAAGCTATTCAGCTATACT
Organism: Myotis brandtii; assembly: GCF_000412655.1. Classification (NCBI taxonomy): domain Eukaryota; kingdom Metazoa; phylum Chordata; class Mammalia; order Chiroptera; family Vespertilionidae; genus Myotis; species Myotis brandtii. The sequence continues at coordinate 3,737,050 of NW_005360891.1, read as the reverse complement.
AAATTAAATCCCACCACAGTAATCTTTTTTGACATATGTTGCATATTTTATGGTAAACAGATTCATAACTTAGCCTACAAATCTACAGAGTTGTATATAAAGGGATAAAAACATTTTTAATATGCATTTTAATAGAGAGATGACTATCATATGTGCCTACAACCATTTAGTGAAGAAACTTATCAACAGAGAAATGTTCCAAATCATAAATGGAAATAACTGTTTAATAGACAATAAACTCAAGACTATTCTATTCAGCATTTGAAATTTGTCAGCTGGAGAAAAAAGGAGGCCAGAGACAAATCCTTCCCTTTCCCTGCTATTAAAAAAAAAAGGGGGGGGGGACTGAATATCAAATAACTTTAAATTAGAGGCAGAGATAGGCAAGCATAAATTAGTGAATGTAGTAATTTGTCATAATTAGTATACAGTGAAAATAAGACTTAAAGATAAGCCATTTACAGATATAAGGGTTTACTGAAATTTTATTTCAAATTACTTCACAGATTTTGCATTATATAAATCATGTCCATGTCATCCTAATTACTCTGTATTTTTTTTCAAAACATCTACCATAGTTTATAACTTTATCTTTATTTAATATCTGTTTCTTTTTCTGGATTTTAAGTTCTGAGGATGTGCTCCCTGCTATCTTATCTTCTCAATGCCTGGCCAGAAGAGTTGCTTATTCACACTTGTAATATTTTCTTATTGAATAACTTAGTTATACTGTTGTTAATATATATATGCCTAAGCCAGTGGTTCTCAACCTGTGGGTCACGACCCCTTTGGCAGTCGAACGACGCTTTCACAAGGGTTGCCTAAGACCATCCTACATATCAGATATTTACATTACGATTCATAACAGTAGCAACATTACAGTTATGAAGTAGCAACGAAAATAATTTTATGGTTGGGTCACAACATGAGGAACTGTATTTAAAGGGCCAGACGGTTGGTTGAGAACCACTGGCCTAAGCGACTGACAGACCAGTTGCTATAATGAGCACTGACCACCAGGGGGCAGACGCTCAACGCAGGAGCTGCCCCCTGGTGGTCAGTGCACGTCATAGCGACAGAACGGTCAGTCGGTCGCTTAGGCTTTTATATACACAGATCACTACGCATAACATACTTAACTTTTTTATAAAGTTGAACACTACCTTTTAAAAAAGTTTTTGCATATTCTTGAAAAGGCAAAATAATAGAAATGAAGAACAGATGAGTGGTTGCCAGGG